>NC_045430.1:263923180-264040680 GCF_902635505.1 Sarcophilus harrisii | reverse complement strand
TCATTAAAATATTTCTATTTGTGAAAAGCAATATTTTTTATTTTTTAAAAACATACTTTCATATTTGTCATGTTGTACAAGACAACAAAAGGAAAAAATATGAGAAAGAAAAAGCAAACAAAGAAACCAAAAAAGCTTAAAATAGTATTCTTTGATCTACATTTAGTCTCTATAAGTTCTCTGGATACAGATGACAATTATTGGAATTGTCTTGGATCACTGCAAGCAATATTTTTAAAAATATATTTCTTGTTGAGGGCTTTCTGTGTTTTATGTCTTAGGAGATGATGAAAAATATAGTCTCATATGTAGAGACATAGGGGAGAGAGCCAAGTTGGCAGAGCAAAAGGAGCTTTCTGGTCAAGTCCTCCCAAGATTTTCCTCTAGATAACTTTAAAATAATGCAACAAGTTGAATTTGGGAGTGATGTGACTAACAAAATATCAGGATAAGATCTTTTCAAGCCTCAGATGACTTAGGAGTCCAGAAGGAGAGGTCTATAGCACTGAGAAGAGGTCAGGTCAGAAGCTCAGCATGGCAGGATCATTTGATAATTTCTTTGCACATTGTCCAGTTCTGAGTTGCAATTCCCAGTCAGAAAAGAGTTGTGATCGCCAAAGAGCAGGGCTCCCAGCTAGGTAGGGACCAGAGCAGAGAGTAGGAGAGCAATAGCCACATCTCTTCTCACATCACATCAACATGGAAATACCAAAAAACTTAAACCCCTAGAACTGTGAAAAGAAAAACACAAAAAATCCTGAAGCTTGAGATAATGATCCCCTCCTCCAGGTGAGAAGAGTCCAACTTTAACATAAAGTTCATAGCCAATAAATAGGCTGGGAAAATGAACAAACAACAACAAAAAGAACCTAACCACAAAAATCCACTATAGTGACAGGGAAGATCAAGATGCAAAATTAAAGAAGACAAAGATGGATAGAGTTACAAGTAAAGCCTCAAAGAAAATGCACATGAAATACAAGCCCAATAAGAATCTTTAGAAGAGCTAAAGATTTTTTAAAAAAGAGCAAAATAAAAATTTGTTAAATGAAAGAAGAGTAGAGGGAAAATGGGAAAAGAAATTTAAAAAGCAAGAAAATTATGAAGAGAATTAACAGCTTCATAAAAGAAACACCAAAACCACTGAAGAAAATAAGTCTTTAAAAAGTAGAATTGATCAAGTGGGAGCTAACAAATGATGGCATGAAACATCAAGAAAAAAAAAATAAAACAAAGTCAAATGAATAAAAAATAGAAAATATGATATATTGGCGAAAACAACTGACCTGGAAAAAAGAACAAGGAGAGAGAATTTAGGAATTAAAGAACTATTCAAAAGCCATAATAAAAAATTTCATATTTTTTCATTTCATTTTTTCATTTCATTTTCAATTTCATACATATTTCAAGAAATTGTAAAGGAAAACTGCCCATACATCTTCGAGTCAGAGAGCATAAGGGAAATTTAAAGAATATACCAGTCTTCCCCTGAGGATGTTGATTGAAATTGAAATTTATGAGGAATGTTATAGTGCTTGGGACAGATTCTACTCCTTCCCATATTCAGTGGGGGTGAGAGTGAGGACGAAGGTACATTTTCCAGTGGCTAAAATTGGGCATACCTCTCCCCTGCCAAAATCCCTGGGTTTGGGCTCAGTCTCCTGGAGATTTAATTTAGGTTTGAACATTGGCTCCTTCTCTATCTCTTTCACAATCTGGCATTCACTCCAGTTCTTGCTATAGTTCTGACAGATCCCAATCAGATGTTGATTATGGAGGTAGCTAGCCTTCTACAAAGTCTCCTGCAGGAGAGAGAGAGAGAGAGAGAGAGAGAGAGAGAGAGAGAGAGAGAGAGAGAGAGAGAGTGTGTGTGTGTGTGAGAGTGAGTGAGTGTGAGAGTGTGTGTGTGTGTGTGTGTGTAGAAGAAGGAGGAGAGATTTGGTTCCTAATTATTCTCTACCCTCAAGCCCAATTTTCCCATGAAATCGAGGAGCAAATAACAGAGATAACATTGCCCAAGTGAAGTACATCAGCAAGTCTACAATCCAGTTATTCTTTTAAAACAATCATTCCTACTTCAATGGTCTCTTAAATCTAAGTCAGCTAGCTCTGGAAACAGCTTTTTAGAATGTTATCTCTTCGAGAGAGCCATATAAGGTTGGGAAGAGAAGGGATTTTCACTCTCTTCTTTCCCAATTAGCTATTGTAAATATTACTGTGCTTTATGACGAACTATGTACTCGGTTGTGGCTTTGGAGGAATAGGAAAAGAAATCCCTTCCCACTCCTTCCTCCACCCAATGCTAACCACTGGTAAAAGCATAGGAATTGTTCACAATGACCAGCATGGCTCTCTAAAGGTCACAAGGCGGCAGCTGCTTTTCCCATCTCATTATTAGAAAACCTGAGGCTCTATATAAAGTGTTGTTAGAGTCATCCCAAACAACCCCATTACCTTTATCTTCCCCTTACCTTCTTTTTTATGAAAGTTTTTTATTTTTCAAAAAAAAATGCAAAGATGATTTTCAACATTCACCCCTGCAAAACTTTGTGTTCCATATTTTTCTCCCTCCATCTTTCTCTTCCCTCTTCCCTAGATAGCAAATAATCCAATACAAATTCAACATGTACAATTCTTTTAAACACATTTCCACATTTATCATGCTGTACAAGAAAAGTCAGATCAAAAAGGAAAAAAAAAAAATGAAAGGAAAAAAAGCAAGCAAACAACATAAAATAGTATGTTACCCCTTACTTTCTGTGTTCAACTGGACTTCAGGGAGACATCAGTTACCTGGGATCATTGTAGCCTCCCCCAAGACATTTTTTACAATATAAAGTGCTATAGACATGCTTTGCCTTCAGTATTAGTTTTCTCTCTTCCTTCTTCTGTCTGCCTAATCTACTCATCTTTCAAGGCTCAGCTATAGTCCCACCTCAACCATGATTCCTTTAGTCCATGATCCTCTTAGTACAATTTAGGTCATTGTATTCCACCTTGAGCAATCTGCTGATAATCTGCTAATACTAGTCTGGTCTCCTCATGTGGTTCATTGGCTTAAGATCAAGAGGGATTACCTTTCTTTAGGCAGCTAGATAGCTGTCTTAGACCTGGAGCAGAGAAGTTAAAATTCAGCCTCAGATACTGCCTATCTAGGCAACTTGGTCTGCCTCTGTTTCCTCAATTGTCAAGTAAAAATAATAACACTCTCTCTATATTTGTAAAATGCTTAGCACGGTATCTGACACATAATAGATATGACATAAATAGTATAATAATTATTATTTGTTCCCATTATACCAAGCATAATAAATAAATATATTTGGAGTTTTGTGACCTGGATTTATCTATGATAAGCTTTATGTTTCCAAACACAGTTATTCAGTTGAATTTTATAGACTTTGTCTTCAAAATTTAGACTTTAGGCTGGAATTACACAAGTCAGAACAATGGGTAGGTTTGGACAATACAACCAGAACCCCTCACTCCATAAAGCTCTTATTCATGGACGAGTTTTGTCAGCCTTTAAACTCATTCACACTCTGTCCACTAGAGGACAGACTTGTGCCATTGGAGTTTATCTGAGTTTAGAAAAGGAGAGGGAGAGGGAGAAGAAGAGGAAGGAGAGGGAGAAAAAGAGGAAGAAGGAGGGGGAGAAGGAAAGG
Source organism: Sarcophilus harrisii (assembly GCF_902635505.1). Lineage (NCBI taxonomy): Eukaryota > Metazoa > Chordata > Mammalia > Dasyuromorphia > Dasyuridae > Sarcophilus > Sarcophilus harrisii. The sequence goes on along the minus strand of NC_045430.1, from coordinate 264,037,015 downwards.
AAGAGGGAGAGGAAGGGAAAGGGAGAGGAAGAGGGAGGGGAAGAAGGAGAAGGAAAGGGAGAGACAGGCATATAGAGAGACACAGAGACAGACATGCATAGAGAAACAGAAAGAGAGACAGAGAGAAGGAAACAGAGACAGAGGAAAAGAAAGAGACAGACAGAAGGGGGAGGGAGACAAGGAAACAGAGAGAGGAAGAGCTATAGAAACAGAGAGATAGAGACAGAGAGAGAAGAGGGAGAAGGAGAGAGGAAAACAAAGACAGAGAAATCGAGACAGAGAGAGACACAGAGAGAAAAACAGACACAAACACACACATACAGAGAGAGAGAGACAGAGACAGGAAGAGAGGAGAGGGAGAAAGGGAAACAGAGACAGAGGGAGACACGGAGATACACACAGAAACAGAGACACAGCAAGACAAAGAGAGAAACAGTGAGAGAGTATCTTGTTACCTAGCCAAGCCTGAATAATCTGGGGATGAAGCCAGTCCTTTGGGGATAATATCCTTGAAAACTACAGCCTGTGTCTCTCTCCAGGAAAGCATCTGAGTATGTAATGAAGAAGTGAGCTCTGTAGACTGAAAAAACTAATAAAGAAGGATCATCCTTGGGTTCTTATTGGAGTTTATTGGCTTTTTGGAGCATTTTAAAGCAAAATTATTGAACTTTTCATCATCCACCATTATTGAAAAGAAAGTGAGATGACTCACACCGTTATTTTTCCTTGAAAGAAAGAAATGGGTGTCTTATACCCCTGACCCTAATTGGGTCATTTGCTTCTGCAGAACAAGGAGCATGTATTTTTTTTTCCTTTTCCCCACAGATTCTAGCAGAGTATCAGCAAATACTTAATTTGACTTTGTGACTTGAATTTTAATTGTCTGTCATCAGCCTAGCATTTCTGCCATAATCAAATCGACTTTTCTGGAATCAATCTTTAAAAACTCTATGCACCCCAGAGAGGGGACTGTGGGGTCTGAGTGTGGATCACCACAGAGTATTTTCACTTTTTTGATGTTGTTTACTTGTTTTCTTTCTCAGTTTTTCCCTTTTTGATCTGATTTTGCTTGTGCAGCATGATATTTGGGGAAATATGTAGAGAAGAATTGCACGTTTAACATATTAAATCACTTGTGATCTAGGGGAAGGAGTCGGGGAAAGGGAGAGAGAAAAAAGTGTGGAATAGAGGGTTTTGCTGAAAATTATCTCTGCATGTGTTTTTGAAAATAAAAAACTTTTTTAAAAAATAAAGAAAATAAGCTTTTTTTTTTTTTTTTTAAGAATAAAGACATTTTTTTAAAGTAAAAAATAAAGAAAAAAATGCACTTGCCATGAGAAGCAGAATAATGTGTTGGATGAGAAACCAGACCCAGTCAAGCCTCCCTTCTGAACCACATTGGCTCTATGACCCTGGGCAAGTCACAGAACCTGTTTTTTCCCCAGAGAACTGCCAGGATTATAAATTGCAGAATAGTTGCTTTTCTACCCCAGGAGAGGGAATTTCCTCTTTGGAAGTTCTCTGTCCCAGTGAATTTCCAGGCTTATGGCAGCATATCTAGTACATCATGAGTTTATGTGAACTCCTCAACTTTGAGTAGCAGTAACACTATAGTAGTAAGAGGGCTGGATTTGGAGATGAGAGATTGGGGTTCAAATCCTCTCTCTGATGAACACAGACAAGTCTCTAGACTTGAAAAGGATTTTAGAGGACACCCAAATAAGGATCCTGCCTATGACCAGCCATTAAGTTGTCATCTAATCTTTGTTTGAAAGCCTGGAGTGAAAGGGAATCCACTACCTCCCTTCTGCCTTGTTCAGTTGTTTTTCAGTCTCATCTGACTCTTCATGATCCCATTTGGGGTTTTCTTGGGAAAGATACTGTAGTGGTTGGCCATTTCCTTTTCCAGCTCATTTAACAGATGAGGAAACTGAGATAATCATAGTTAAATGACCTACCCATACTTATAGCTGGTAAGTATCTGAGGGCAGATTTGAACTCATGGCACTCTGTGCACTATGACACCCCGAGCCACTTTTACTCCCTTCTGAGATAACTAACTAATCGATAAGGCAGCTAATCTTAATTCACCCTCTGAGGTGGAGCAGAAAAATAATCTGATCTTTCCTCCCGGTGACAGTCATTCACATCTATGAAGAGAGCTGCCATATGAGCATCCAGGTGGTACAGTGGATAGAGTGCCAGGCCCGGAGTCAGGAGGACTGTCACCCCAAATACTCACCAATTGTGTGACCCTGGGTAAGTCACTTAACCCAGTTTGCCTCAGTTTCCTCATCTGTCCAATGAACTAGAGCAGGAAATGACAACACTCTTCCAGTATCTTAACCAAGAAAACCCCAAATGGGGTCACAAAGAGTCAGAGATGACAGCACCCTGTGCCCCCTCTCTCCCGGCTCAAACTCAATACCCCCATCTCCTTTAATCCTAATACGGTACAAAGTTGAAGCCCTTCACCATGCCGATTCCCCTCCGCTGGCGCTTCTCCAGTTCTAACATCCCTCCTAAAATACGATGCCCAGGGGACACAATAACTCTACACGAAGCTTTTTAACCTCTCCCAATGTCTCTTCCCTTCTCTATAAAAAGGGGATAATCCTGCTGGAACTCTGTCTCACCTGGGGCTGTGTTAGGTGAGGAGATAACAGACGCCACACATGGGCCAACTTAAAGCTTAGCATTCACCACAGCTATAGGAAATGAGACTGAGGGAATGATATATACTTGTATATGTACATGTGTGTCTGTCTATAGGTATGTATACACACATGTATATATATAAATATAAATCATTCCCTTAGCCTCATTTCCTATACATATAAGTGTGTGTGTGTGTGTGTGTGTGTGTGTGTGTGTGTGTGTATTCCACTCAAGGGATTGAGGGTCTTCCATGGAAACATTTCCCCATAAGCGTCCCAGACACCTGAGCTCAGCCCCTCTGCTTTGGCCGTCAGCTCTATCCCAGAAACCCCTCCTGGACAAGCGCCATTCAGATGTCACAGGGGACGCTCTGAGCCCAGCGCAGAGCCAACGACTAAAGCGGGAACGAGCTTTCCATGAGCCTGGCGTGCTGGGAACGCAGAGCAGCCCGACACCCGTCCCACCCCCGACGAGCCCCAACAAGGCGAGACGTGCTCAGATTGGCTTTTCTGGCCGGAGAACCCCAGCTTTCAGCGGATTCAGAGCTACTCAGAGCTGATGGAGGGTACTGGGGGGGAAGGGCCACAGAGGGTTCCCCTTGGGAAGGGGCTAAACGTGGGAGTTTCCACTTCTCGGGCCTTTTCCATCTGAGTTCAAATTAAAATCCAGTCCAGTTGTTATTGGGGTGATGAGTTAAGGTGGTGAGGATACACACACTCACCCCCCCACACACACACATACACTCACTCACACATACACACACTCACTCACACATACACACACACACACACACTCATTCACTCATACACACACTCACACACACACACACACACACACACACACTCACAGTTTTCTCAGAGGAGAATTTCAAGAGATGCTGTTTCACTTTTGAACTCAGTATCTGCTGCCTCCAAGAAGAGGCTGTGGTGCAGGGGGATGGAAGGAGTGCTGGGGTCCAGCACCTCATGTGTTTGAAATCCTTCCCTGAGCATCAGGGGTGACTTTGGATGGACCCCTTCCTCTCGAGGGAGCCTGAGTTTCTCCTCTGCAAAACGAAGGGGTCAGATCTCTCCCAGACGCTAAACTTCTCTGTTCTCTTGACTGTTTTTTCCCCTCCTGATGCTGTAAGACGAAATGAGCACTAGCTTTGGCAGGATTTGAACCCCAGACCTGTGACTTGGGAATAGCTGACATTTGCAAAGCACCTTACATAATGATCTCCTTTAATCTTTACAACCCATTTATGGAGCAGTACTACATGCTTTCCAGGGGACAAAGCCAAGGCCAGGAGGTTAAGGATTTGCTCAAGGGGATGCAACTGTAAGTGTTAGAACTGACATTTTCCTGACTCAAAGCTGGTTCTTCTCTGAACTGTGCTACCTTGGAGAAGTCACTTAATCTGAGTTTTACTTTCCTTCCTCACTCATAAAATGGATTGTTGCCCGAAGATGAGCTCCAAGTTTCCTTCCTCCTATAAATCTATAATCTCATGATCTCCGTGAGCATCATAAAGCTGGTGGTGGAAACCAAGAGATTTCTTCAGAGCATGGCAGCACAGCTTTAAAGTTGAAAAGGCTCTCAGAGAACTGCTTAAGTGTGTGATTTAAGACATGAAAACTATTGGGTAGATTATACATCCCATCATCCTACAGATGAACCCTCAACAGGCGTCTCGTCCAAGGTCCTATGTCAGGTGAGCAGCAAAGTCAAGAGTAGAATCCAGGTCCTCCAGCTAACAGGCTAACAATCTCCTCTACATCTCCCTACCTCCACCACTCCTCTGCCTCCTGAAGTTTTAGTACCTTGACAATCCCTTTCCCTTGAGGTTTTCCACTGGGCAATATTTATTGGAGACCATTATTGCACTTCTTAAAATAGTCTAGTTGACCGAAACTGCAGCAAAGCCGAGAGCTGCCGAGCTGCTTCAAGCTTTGGCCATTCCCGACACCCTTTTGACCCTTGCTTTGAATCCTGGGTGCTTTTCAGAGCCATCATCCGTTGGGCCTTTCCCAGGTTTTGCCACACACCTTCACAGAGAGTTCAAAACAGAACCTCATCATCAGGAAGGGAGCATCTCCCAGTGCCCCAGGTCTTTCCATTCTCATCAACAGGGAGTGATGATGCAATGGGAGGTCAGGGAGTTAGAATAGCCGGAGGTTGTGCTTGCGCTTGAGTCATATTGTGGATTTCTATTAAAATTCTTCCCTGTCCATACCCTGTTTCTTTTAAGTCCCATATAATTTCTTTTACAGCGTGGGTTGGCATTAATCTGTGTGAACTGTTTTAATGAGGACATATGATGCACAAATGATTGCAGGAGAAGGTAAGTTCCCTGAGGGCCATCCCTTTATGCCCCTGGTGAGGAGCTCAAGAAATGGACCCAGGGTGTTAGGAGCCCTGATCCCTGTCAAGGGCTGTCACAGGGAAGAGGAATTGGATTTGTGTTTGGGCCCAGAGGGCGGAGCTAGGAGCAGGGGGTGAAAGTTACCTAGGGGCAACAGGGGAAAACCCAACTTCCTGGTAATTAAAATAATTCCCAAATGGATGAAGGCAATAGGCTCCTTCTTGTTGGAGGTCCTTGAGCAAAGGCAAGATGAGCACCCATTGGGGAGATTGAGGGAATTCATTGTCAGGAATGACTTGGACTGGATGGCTCTTCCAGCTTAGAAATTCTGTGAGTCTGTGAGAGTGGGGAACTGTCTTGTTTTTGTTTTTTTTTTTTTTTTTTTTTTTTTTTTATTTAAAGTCTAGCAAAGTTTCTCTTGGCTTATAGGTACTTGATAGATGCTGATTAAATGAAATCAAAACAAAACAAATATCGAACCTTTTTTGATGTTTAAAAAGGTCAAGACATGATTTCTGGGTAATTTGATCATTTTATGTGGCTTATAGGTACTTCATAGATGCTGATTAAATGAAAACAAAACAAAACAAACACCTCACCTTTTGTGATGTTTAAAAAGGTCGACATAATTTCTGGGTAATTTGATCATCTTATTAACAAGGCTAATATGTTATTTTTAAAATTTTTCAATAGTATTTTACTTTTCCAAATACATTTAAAGATCGATTTCAAGATTCATTTTTGTAAAACCCTATGTTCTCAGTTTTTCTCCCTCTCTCTCCCTTATCTCCCCTTTTCCCAAGACAGCAAGAGGCTAACAAATAAAAGAGGTCAGTAGCTCTCTTGAATTCCAAAGACCCCTCATGGTGCTGGTTTCACAGTTTATATATCCTTGGAAGAGCAGGAGTTCCCCAGGGGGGCATTCAACCCTGATGACTTCACAGTTAATGAGAGAATGAATATTGTAATGAGATGCTGGCTCTATTCCAAGAAGGGTCTAGGGGCTACTTGACTTAGATCACCCAAGTCTCAAAGAGACTCCTTAATTTCCATATCACCTGCCAAAAGGGAGAATCCACATCTTCCCAGACATGTCTGAGTAAACACAATGGACAGGAATCTACCCATTAGCCTAAACTTAGAATTTCTTTTCCTGGCTAAGTCTTTGCTTAAGATTTCCCACACTGGTTGATTTCTAGGTGAGGAATTAGAAAAGAGGAAAAACTTGATCCCAATACGATAATTTATTTTTGGAGAAATAACCATTTGTCTCCTTTTTTTTGATTATTATGGTAACTTTACATGATTGGCACTCAATCAATACTTGCCAATGATGACATTTCCAGGATTATCATAAAAACAGAGCTGGAAATGCAGAGTTCAACCAGTCCAAGTCCCAAAAGAGAGAATGACTTAGATACAGTCATATGTTAGAGGCAGGATTTTAAGCCATGTTCTTTGATTTGACAGCAGTACTCTTACTGTAGTACCATACGCCTCTGTCCCCAAAGGGAGGAGGAGGAAGGTTAGGGTTATACTCTCCACCATTTCAGAATTGCTCAATTTTGTTACAGCTCAGGATCAAGTAGTATTAGGCAGAATGGGTCTAATCTTTGGTCCCAACTCTTTCTTGTGATGAATAAATGCTCTCTGGAAATCCTCAAAGAATCTTGGTTTTCCAGAGGAGAAAGCTGTCTCCCTAAGCCTCTCTGTAGAGATATTATTAAGAACATTAATCATCTCTTAAAGACTTATGGATATAGAAATATTTCCAGCTAGGTGGTTCAGAGCATAGAGTCAGGAAGACCTGAGTGCACATGTGGTCTGACTGTATGACCCTAGGCAAGTCACTTAACCCTATCTCAATTTCCTCACCCATAAAGTGGAGATAATAATAGCACCAGCTTTCAGAGTTGTTGTATGGATCAAATGAGATACAGATTGTAAAGCATTTATCACAATTCCTGGCCCATAGTAATTATTTTATTTATTTATTTTTTGTGTGTGTGTGTTTAAACACTAATATGGGAAGCCAGATGGTGAAATAGATAGAGCACCTGGCCTGGAGCCAGGAAGACAATCTCACTTCAGACACTTACTAGCTACGGGACCCTAGATAATTGTTTCCCTCAGTTTCCTCATCTGTAAAATGAGTTGGAGAAGGAGATGGCAAACCACTCCAGCATCCCTGCCAAGAAAATCCCAAAAGAGGTCATAAAAAGTCAGCCACAGCTGAAAATGACTAAAACAACAACGTTCTTAATGATGGCCCATAAATTAATCTGGCTAATTTGGAGGAGCCTAAGACCTACCCACACTTGCCAATTCAAATTTGTTCCTACTTTATCACTTTAAAAGTAAGAAGAGTGCGTTGAAACAAAATCATGACACCCTTGGCTTGTCCTATTGCAAAAAATTAATTTTTTAAATCCTAGTTATCTTACAGGACATTCTTGGGATGTGCAGCAAATTTCAGGCCTAATAAACAGGTCTTAGTACTCTAGGCCAGAAGTCCTCCATCTTTTCTGTGCAGTGGATCCCTCTGACAGTCTGATGAAACTTAGGGACCCAGCCTTAGGATAATGTCTTTAAATTCATATGACAAGAACACAAGATTACAAAGGAATCCAATTATATTAAAATAAAGTTAGTGAAGAATTTTTAAAAATGAGTTCTGGGCTTCGGCATGAGAACCCTTGAGTTGGGGAAGAGGGAGAGCTCACATCCATCACTTTCCAGTTCCAGGGAAAATGCTGTTATCCTATTATTTCTTAATTGAATGATAGCTAGGCTCAAGACAGACATGCAAACAAGTTGAGCCATGCTTTCAAACTGGGACTTGGCAAATCCTTTTGGCCAAGACCCACATTCTCCCTTTTCATTTTCGGGACGTGGCCTTTGTTGGAAATGTCTAAAGCCTAGGCCTGGATCAGCAACATTCATGTCCTGGATTCTTTGGGGCTAATTCTGTTTGTGCCCTTCCTCTTCTATTCCAAGCTACAAGACAATTTGTTCCGGGGAATAAGAGATGGCCCCTTGAATTGAGATAGCACATCCTTATCTGAAGCGGAATTCTGGCCACTCAGGAAAGACAGCCACCCAGATAGCCAAACACTTTCTTTTGGAGGAGACAGGCACAAAGGCCTCATGGTTCTCCAGTTCAATTGACTAAACGGTTGTTAAGTGCCCAGTTATGAGCAAGCTGGACACAGTAAGTCCTCAAGTGTCCTTACAGCCTTGACAAAAACTGTAAAAACCATGGGGCAAGTTAACTGATTGACTTAGAGATGAAGTTTGATTTTTTTTTTAAGTGAAGGAAATAGTAAATAACAAAAACGGACACTGATATGGTGTTTTAAAGTTTGCAGAGCTTTTTACATCCAGAATCTCCTTTGAACCTCCAATAACCATAAAAAGTAGGTATTCCAGAGATTATTCCCATTTTGTTGATGAAGAAACTGAGGTTCACAAAATAAAAAATGTCTTGCCAAGAACATGCATACAGATGGGGATTTGGACTCCATGTCTCCATGATTCCAAGTCCCACTCCTTGAATCCAAGTGGCGGATTACTGCTGGAGTTAGAAGTCAGGAAGGTTGGGATTCAAATCTCCCTTCAGATACTCATCAGTTCCAAGGCAGGATCCTTGACATCCCTTGACATAGCTTCTTCACCTGCAAAATGGGGATAATAGAAAACCCTAATTTCCAGGATTGTTCCAATCCTGGAGGCAACGTATAGAGATGCAAAGGACTATGGCCATGGAATGCAGCATATAATACCAGACATGGTGGATGCATTGGTTACTTTTGCTGAATTGATTTTTGTCTTCTTTATTTTTTATTCTTTTTATAATAGACGGTTCAATAGGTGAGGAAAGGCTAGAGGGGATATATTTGGAAGTTAATATGATATCAACAACAAAATACATCAATCCAAATTGGAAAAGTAAATGAAATTTTGGAGTGTTTTGTAAAATGTAAGTGGGAGCTATTATTATCAAATTCTTTCATCTCCCAAGGCCTGGGTGTCTTTCTTAATAAACCTAGAATTATATTATTCACCTTGGCAACCATATCACACTACTAACTTACACTGCGCTTGCAATCTCCTAAACCCCCTAAGTGATTGTTGCCTAGCCTCACTTGTACCTCATCTTGTACCTATAACATTGGTTTTTGAACCCAAGTGTAAGACTTGCCATCCATCCCTCTTAACTTTCATCTTAACCTATTGGGTTTAGGGGTATAGCTGATCAAAGGTTCTTTGGATCTGGAATCTCTAATCCAGTGTATTAGTTATCTTTTAAAATTTTCTGTCATTTGCAAGTTTGGCAAATATATTATCTTATCTGTTTGTCCAAACCATTAATAAAACTGTCAGATAGTGAAAGAATCCCTGGAACTCTTCAAATTCCAAGACAATGATCATTCTTTGAGAAGGATCATCCAGCCAGTTGTGAAATCAACCGATTTTCCTATGCCATAATCCATATCCCTCCATCTAATCCATGAGATGAGAATGAAGCTTCTGTCAAATTTTTTTTTACTATAATTTGCTTTACTAAAATCTAGGTAACCTATTACATATGTGCCATTTTCCCCAGATATCAGCCTTCCAAGTCTGTCAAAAAGGGAAATGAGGTAAGCCTGGAATGGCCAGCCTTTGATGAAGCCATAATCACCTCTTCATTTTCTGGCTTTGTAATAATCATCCCTGCAATGTTACATTCTGGAATTTCACCAGCAAGAGAAGCCAAATCTACTATCTTTCATATTGCATTCTCTTCCTTTTTAAAACTAGGAAGCACTTTGCTCTTCTCCAAGTGCAGTACTTCTCTCATGTGCCGTGGTTTCACTAACTGAGCAATCAAGTCTGTGGGTTCCTCTAGGCCTAGGGCCTGAAGATGGAGTTCACCTGGGCCTCATGAGTCAAGCTCATAAAGTACAGTTCAATGCTTTCTTGGGCTTTCCCCAGTTATCTTGGATATCCACTTTCGAATAGCTACTTTTGTTCTGTCTGTTCCAATTCAAACATTTTCGTTGGCAGAGAAAACAAAAGCAAAAGGATAAAAAGCTTCACCAGCTATCACTCAAGTACCGAATCTGAATATTCCTTGATCTTTCTCTTAATATGGAAGGAGGAGAAGAAAGGAGAAAGAGGGAGAAATAGGGGAAAGGGAGGAGGAAGGAAGGAAGGGAGAAAGAGAGGAGGAGAAGCAAGAAGGGAAGGAGGGAAGAAATACTCCTTGCTGGAATGAACAGGCTGCTCCAACAATTTTGCATCCATTTTCTGTTTCCTGTCCTTGATTCCATCATTTGTCTATATATTTTCAAAATACAAGTCTTCTAATTTAGACGATCCCTTTTCAACATTCTTTCTTATTAGATGTTTGCTTCTTTGTGTCTTTAGAATCTTATGCCCCCAAACCATCCCATTCTTCCTGGACTGACTTTCACTATAGAATAATAAGCCATTGGACCTATCAGTCTTTTCCCTTAACTTTTGGACTCTCCCCAAATCTAGGGTTCATGTTATATTGCCTCCAGATTGCCTCTCATTCATTATCACATATTCCAAATGTTAACTCTACTCCTTCCTTGCTTCTTCCCTACTCCCCCTCAGGTTCTACTTCAACAAGTAGTTCATTCTCTCTGTCTCTCTGTCTCTGTCCGTCTTTCTGTCTCTGTCTCCATCTCTCTATCTTTCTCTGTCTCTTTCTGGTAAGAATAAGATCCAGAACTGATATTATCCTTGTGGGATGCTCCACATCTTGAAGTGATTATTATAGTTGTTCTACCTCATTACCTCTCGTGAAGGAATAATTTAGGAACTTTACTAGATAATCCCTCACGAGTGATAAATAGAAAAATCTTCAGCTGGGGCAAAAACAGTTCAGCAAGAAGGGGTAGAAGGGAATAGTTCAAATCAAAGATTCAATCACACAGGGAGATGAGACAGCTTTATCCTCACAGACGCTGGAGGGAATGGCACAGAAGCGGGGTGTTATGGCGAGAGATCTGGCGATGATGGCTGTACTTTGTAGCAGTGTGAGTCAGCCGTGGGATTACAAAACAGAAGACAAACATGATGGTCACCACAGGAAAAAAAGCATACCCTCCCTGAGAGAAAACAGATTTTTATCACCAAAGCACTATACATGTTGCTACTCTGAGTCAAAGTCCATATGGCCTATGTTAGTTCTGGCACAAAATACATATTCGTACTTGTGACTTTACATCACAATTTTTGGGAAAAAGCAGCTTCTTCTTTAGGACAAACAGCATCTTTTTGAGAAGAGTCTCATCGGTTTTTTTCCCCTCCAATGGTATGGCAGTCTACTTTTTCCCTTTCTCCTGCGTGTAGCATCTTGATACAGGCCAGCAGTCCCCTTGGCAATATTAGATCATTTCACATTGAAATTCTTCAGCCTTTTTTAAAGGAAGACTCCATTCTCCTTCATAATCTTAAACCAATGTTTCTGGAATTAACAAGTGTTCCAATATTTACAAGTAGTCTGTACTTTGAGAACAGAGAGCCATCACTTAGTTGTGGCAAAGCTGCGAGCATCACCCACTCCATAGAGATCACCATACAATTTTTTTCTGCTCTCCAAACTCCCTAGAAGTGAGACTTCTAGTTCCAGTTATGCTGTAATAGAGAGAGAAAATTTTTGCAGAAGGAAAGATAGAATCTGAATAATGTATACACTGACTTCAACTATGTAGAGAAAAAAAGCAACAAAATTAGACAGAAAAAAAAGAGTTCAGAAAAGGACATGGAAACAAACAGGACATTTTTGTTATTATCTTGTGAAAGCTAATATATACATGCTTAACCAAACTATAAATAGTGAAGCTTATTTTTTAATGTGTAGTCACTTAAAAATTTTGTTGGTATATTTGAAGGTTTTTGCTTTGATTGCTTACTGATTGGAGAAAATACTAAAATACTTACTGATTGGAGGAAATACTAAAATACTTACTGATTGCAGGAAACACTAAAAATAAATCTTAATTGATATTTTTTCCTTTTGACACCATAGGCACTAATGGATTTATCAGCTCAAACCCATCCTGTAATTGAATCTTCCTGATAACTAGATAAAATTTTAAAACAAAAATCAGAAATGACGGCAGAGAGGAAGAAAACAGGTCTGAGATACAACAAACCCAAAAGTCTCACCAAGGAAACTCCATGGTTTAGACATGCCCAACTAGAGATGGATGAATCTTTCTCTGTTTATTCAAACATGTACATGTTTATGTACAAATAATTTTTTTAGAATGTTCCCAGGGCTTGGAAAAAGCTAAAGTAGCTGTATCCTGATTAGTACAAAAAACTAAACAAATGACCTTCAGTTTTGTCAACATGGAGAACTCTTTGTGGGAATTCCCTCGACCAACAAACACAGCTGGCGACTGGTCTCTAACTTAGAAGATAACTTCTGGGGAATTGCTTGAAGCACATAGAAGTTAAAATTCTTGCCCAGAGTGATTCAACTAGAGACTTCTGCCTCAGCTTCTCCTTCCAAGAGCATCTTTTAACCTTAGCAATGAGAATACAGTTAATCAATCAACAATTTATGGGATTAACATTTATTAGTTTCCAGATTCACACAACCAGTAAATGTCATGAGCCTGAGCTTTAGTCCTGACTTTGACATTTACTAGCTGGAGCTAGTAAATTTACTAGTAGGAGCTAAATGATCCTCCCAAGTCATTTCACTTCTTGCTTTCTTCATTTAAAAAATGAGGGTATTTGACTAGAAAATCCCAAGATCCTTGTGGCTCTAAAATTCTGTGAATCCTCTCATCGAAGAACCAACCCAAGAAGAACAAATCTCTGTTTTGCTCCTTACTATCAATGTTACCTTCAGCCAGCAACTTCACTTCCTTGGTCCTCAGTTTCCTCATCTGTAAAATGAGAAATCTAGACTGAGATCCCTTCAAGTTTTAAATCTTTCTTCCTAAAATGAAAACTGCTAGATGGCAATCTGCTCATTTTAATCTAAAATTAGTGGGGGGGTTTTTTGTTGTTGTTTTTTGCTAATAATGGGACTATATCTACTATCTATTTCTCCAATTACACTCACTAGTCACTCAGGGGCCTAGAGAACTTGACCTCTGACCCTATTGAGAATCACCCTACTTTTGCAAGATTGTTGAATGTGAATCTCTAGGCCCTCATTTTAGATGGAAGCCTATTGCTACTTTGGATGGTCAATTATTTTGACTCCGTTAATTGATATTAAAAGTAAAAGTTTTACTTTGAAAATAATATAAAAAGTTTCTGAAAGAAAGGAAAATGAGAAGCAGAAAGTAAGATAGTAATGTAGAAATATTGAGGGTTGGGGTCTATTCTTTGACCATGTTAAGAGCAAAGACATCGTCTTCACTTGGATACAACACCATGACTTTGGGCCCTTCCAGGACAGTTAACAAGAGTCCCTGACTTCTATGGTTGCTCACTGGGGATCGCTGCCTCAAGGTCAATCTGCTAAAGGAGAATGTTATCCTTGGGCCACCCTCTTGTTTCCTATGGCTCATACTGGCTCCCATGACTCAGAATTCCAGCTTAAAACCTCACTCTAATTTTAGGCAGCCCATTTCTCTTGAGTTCTCTTTTATACTTCCTTTAAAACAATTTTTTTTAAAAGTTTCTCACTGTTCACTCCCTGACATCTGCACTCTTATTATGGCTATTTTTCAGTCACTGCCGTGACCTTGCCCTGTCCTACCTCTACTGAAAAAGTATTTTGTGGTTCCCAGACAACTCAGCTTTAACTAAATTTCTTCATCTGGAAATTTATTCCATTCTTCTATAGAATCCACAAGACTCAGTTGACTCTTAGACATGAGTGTCTTTTCTGCCTTTCACTCCTAGAAATGGTGATCTGTGTTGCTTTCATTTCCTCATTTCCCACTCAACTTTTCGGCCCCTCAAAATCTGGCTTCCAATGGAACCACTCAACTGAAATCATTCTCTTAAATCCCATATTCTCTGCTCAAATCTTCCCTCCCACAGATCTTTCTAAGTTCTCCCCACTCATAGAGCTTTCCCTTCTGATTGCCTCCATCCCCTCTGTATATTCTTGTAAGCACACAGCTTAGTTAGTATGTTCTTGCCTTCAGCAGATTGTGAGATACTGGAGGACATGTTTTTGATTTTCTATGGCTTGTTAAATACAGTGATACAAGGTGAAAACTTGATAATGTTTGTTGACTGACTGACTGGCTCTCCAAAGCAATCAATAATCTAATAGGTAAAGTCAGTAACATGATATCAGTCCTTTTTCTTTGTGACCTCTGGTTCTTGACCTTGCTGCTAAATATTCTCTTTCCTTTTTATTTCCACAATATTACTGTATCCTGCTTGCCCTCCTTCCTAGCTGTTGTTCTCTCAGTCACCTGTACTGAATTCCCATCCATCTCCAGCCCCTTCCTGTGGGAACACCATGTCCTTTCTTTCCATATTCTTTTCCTTAATAATCGCTCCAACTCCATTGGGTTCAATGATCAACTTTATCCAGATGCCTCCTAAAATTATATATGCAGTCCCTCGCCTAATCTCCTACATCTCCAGCTGCCTGTTGGGCATCTGCCTATAGATCTCTCCATTTCCTGCATGTATCTCAAGGGTATCTAGGTGGTGCAGTGGAGAGAGCACTGGCCTTGGAATAAGAACATCTTCATGAGTTCAAATCCAGCTTCAGGCATTCACTCCCATCTTCCTTATCACACAATTTATATTGCTTCCTTTTCTGCACTTTACATCCCAGCCAAACTGCTCTAAGAGAAGTTCCCCTGAACTAGCTGTTGTATCTCCTGTCCCCATGCCTTTGCTCAGGCTGTTCCCCTTACTTAGAATGGCTTCCTTCCTTCTCATCACCTCCCAGGCTCATTCTTCAAGCTCAGGCATCAGCTCCTACAAGAAGACTTATCTGCCCTGCTGTGAGTATACTTTCCCTCCTGAAATGTCTCATGAAGCTCCAGTGGATAGAATGTGGGGCCTGGAGTCAGAAAATCCCATCATCTTGAGTTTAAATCTGGCCCCAAGATTATTGATTACCTATGTAACCTTGCACAAGTCACTTAATCCTCAGTTTGCCTCAGTTTCCTCCTCATCTGTAAAATGATCTGGAGAAGGAAATGGCAAGTCATTCCAGTGTCTTAGCCAAGAAAACCCCAACTGGCACCAGGAAGTGTTGAATAGGACTGAAAGTTTGAACAACAATAGCTTTATATTGATTTATCTGTGTACATCCTTGAACCCCGGAGCAGAATGGAGGCTCCCCGATGCAGGATTATTTCATTTTTTGCCTTTGTAACCCTAGTGCTTAGCACAGCAGCTGGCACAAAGTGAACACTCAAATGCTCCATGAGTTGAATTAAGGATGAATGAGGGAATGCCTTAAAAATGACTTGAGGGTCTGCGATGGGCACATTGACATGTACCAGAACGTCTTCTGAGGATTTCAAGTTAGCTGTGTTTTGGCAGGTTTCAACCTGGTTTTGACTTGTAAAATAAATCCACTTATATTTGTTTAGCCATTGGGTGTAATTGTAAATTCCTTGTAAGGGCTGACAGAAGGCATTTCAAAGTTTCTATGCAGAGCTTTGCCAAAAGGAGCCTGGGATGATTAAGGGAGGTAAGGGTGCCAAGGCCCCAGTGAGCCTGAAGAAGTCCCTTCGACTCCAAACCCGGCTCTGTCTGAAAGTTTTCTTTTCCACTTTCCCCAGTAATTCCTTTGCCGCTGGTGAGCGTGTAGCTTGATGGGCTTTATTGGTGGGATCGTTTCAGGTTTTGAGAAGGATTTAGCCCGCCAAGGTGTACACACAGATACTTAATAAAGATTTTTAATAGTGATAACCATGACGCATGCTGGCCACATAGTCATCATGTAGCACCCCTCTCCCCGTAATTACCCAGGGAACATCATGGGAAACATGTCATATTATTATACATTACTCAGCTTAGAAGTTTTTTTTCCCCTCCAGATCCCATTGGAAGCTAGAATGGTACAGTAGAGAAAGGGCAAATTAGGGTCCTCTGGACCTGAATTCAAATCATGGCTTTGTTCCTTAGTACCCTCTTACTTTGGACAAGTGTCTTTACTTCCCTGGGTCCTGATATCATCAATTTTAAATTGAAGGGAGTTAGAATGAATGACCTCAAACATCCCTTGTACCTCCAAATATATGACATGTCCATGAAGAAATGATTTTATAAATCATTTGCAGGGTATTCCAATGGTATTTGATTTTGGAGAACTGATTATTCCATTTAATTCAAAAAGACTTTCTTAAGTGCTTACTATGTATCAAGGTACTCTGCTAGAATTTGGGAATACAAATGAAAAATAAATATCCCCATCTTCAAGAAGCTTCTAGCCTAGTCACTCTGACATATTCATAAATACTATTCAAGGTAGAATGTCTTATGGGCAAAGGATGGACCGATGAGTTTTCCTTGAACTACACTAAGCAAAATTCTAGAACACGTTAGTAAAGAGATGGTTAGGAAACACCTAGAAAAGGTTGCAATGTTCAGTTTAATTCAATATACCTAAACAAATATTTATACCTAAATAAATATTTATAATTTATAATTATATTTATATTATTATTTATTATATTATATTTAATTTATAATTATATTTATAATTCAATATATCTAAACAAATATGTATAAAGTGCCTACTGTATGTAAGACCCTGTGTCACATAGTGAGGATACAAAGGTAAAACCAAACAGTCCCTGCCCTCAAGGAGTGTACTTTGACTAATCATGTTGATATATATTTCACCCCAAGCAGTAGAGCAGGGGCAGAGGAAGGAATCAACCTTCACAAAATGAAATGTTGGTGAAAGTTGAGTAAACTTAACTAGATTGATGTGTACCTTAGAAAGTATGTTGGGATGAGGATCCATGTCCTGTGCAAAGTAATTAATTAGAAAGAACCTAATCAATTATGTTAGAATTATGTCTCTTTCTTTGGAAGTTTAAATTTAGTCTGTCTAAAGCATTTAGATATGATTTTTTGTAGTTAACATAATCTCTAGAATGCTCTTACCCCTCTTTGAGTTGCCAGAGTTTACCGTAACTGATGTTTGATGGGCATTCTAAGTTTGAGGGCACCACCAGTCTTCCTGTATCCCAGGTTCATAACTTCAGCATTATCCTGGATGCTTCCCTCTCCCTCACTCTAATCAGTTGCCAAATTTTGCTGTTTGTATATTCCCATCATCTCTGACATTTCACCCCTTATCCAAGTCACCTATTGTGAGTTTCTTGAGAACAGGGACCATCTTGTTTCTCTATTGTATCCTATCCCTTATCACACTGATTTATACACTTAAGAGCTTAATAAATGCCCCGTGATAATTCACTGGTTAATTCCTCTCAAGGAGATTTCTTTTTAATGAGAGAGAAACAAATTACTTCCTCATTTCAAGTATAATGTAGGGAGGAAAGTGCTTTGTGAAATGCAAATGGGAACCGATCTGTTATTTTAGCTACTTTTATAGGTCTGTGATCTCATCGATACCTTTAGCAGAAGAGAGTAGAACACACAAAAACACATTCAGTTAAACCTGACCTAACACACCTTCTTAACCTGTGTGATCCTTGTCCATATCTTTCCATAGATTCTCCTTAAAAGATTCACTCAAAGCGGAGCTCTTCCTGCGCTGTCACACTTTAGGAAAATCCAAACAGCTTTTGAACTGTTCACCTACTGCCTTTCATTCTCTCTGACTGTCCCAATGCCTTTTCCCGTTGGGCATGACTTCCATGATTTTTAGACTACTTCCTCTCATATGTAACCTGATTGTTTATATGTCGCTGCCTCTTCACATCTGCCATACTTCTTCCATTGCCTTTTGGGACATCTGCACTTCTGCTTCTGAGACTGCAATATAATCCTCGTCATTAATCAACATTATAGGCAGAACTCTAGGATAGACTAGTTTGACTTTGTACCAGGGTGTGGAAATTTAAAGGGTACCAATAGTTCAGTTGCAAAAAAAAAAAAAATGCAAACCTAAACTTGGTGCCTAGTTTGCTAGAAAAAATTAAAAGGAGGATGATACCAGGTAACCCCCCATTCTCCTTCAAATACTGTACTTCCTTGGGATAGCCTCACTTTCAGGTTTCAGCCTACAGGGCCATAATCCCTGAGTCTCTGCCTGCCAGCCCACTTAAATCTATGTATCTGATAAAGGTGATTTTATATCATTTTTCCTATTGCTTGCCCTGAATACCTTGTGTGTGAAACTTGCCTCGGGGATGAAAAAATTGCAAGAACTAGCTCTACTTTAAGTAAAAACAATATAAGGAAAATCAGTACATAAAACCCAGAACCATTAATGATGATCGTTTACATCTGTAAGAGAGCCTATGACTTGGGGAATGGGTGCCGATAATTCTGATGATATATATATATATATATATATATATATATATATATATATATATATTCATTCTTGGCATTCCATGGAAGGGCCCTTAGCAGGACACACAAGTGACCAGAAATGCAGTGGCTACCTTCCACGCCTGTAATTCTCTCCTGCCTCAGCCCTGAGCTCCCCCAATTTCTCCAAAGGTCTCAATCCTACCTCCTGCAAGAAGCCTTTCCGTATTCTCCCCTAATGTTTTACCTCTAGGATAATCTCTAGTTTGTTTGTGGGCAGTTAGGGAGAGTAGAATGCTGGGTCTGGAATCAGGAAGATCTAAGTTCAAATTCAGCCTTATACACTTACTAGCTGTGTGAGCCTGAGCAAATAACTTAACCCCTTTTCCTCATCTGTGAAATGGGAACACACTGGAGAAGAAAATGGCAAACCACTCCAGTATCTTTGCCAAGAAATGGACTGTCTGTAGAGTCACATAGAGTTGAACATGACTAAACTGAATGACCATAAGAAATATGTTTGTCCATAGTGGCTTGCATGTTGTCTCCCCTTGACTTTACAAGACCTTACAAAACTAGGACTTGTCTTTCGCTTCTTTTTGTATCCTTAGCACTGAGCTCAGTCAGTGCCTGTTGATTTGAATTGACATTTCCAGAGCCCAGGGCCCATCTCCATCCCTATTCACACTCCTTGAGATAGCTACTGTTATTGACTGTAAAAGGCTCTCTCGAAGAATCATAAAAAATTGAATTGGAAAAGATCTTATAGTGTTGAAAAACCAACTCTTTTCTCTTAAAGATGAGAAAATGGAAGCCAAGAGAGAGATGATGTGTCTTACCTAAGATTATACAGTTAATTAGTGAACGCCTGAATCAGAACCAGCCACTCTTTCCAGTATCCTTTACAATCTCCCTTAGTCCATTTTAAACGTTATTGACTTAGAAAAATTGGGTTTTCCCATAACTTTCTAGAAGTATATTATGGTAAGATTAACTTTTTACCAGTCATCTTTCCTCATTATGTGATTCATAATAATAATAAGACCAGTGGGACATATGATTATGCAAATGACCGGTCCCACACATTTTTGGGTTCAGGAATATTGCCATTTTTGAGGGGGGCAATTTGTAGGCTCATGGCCACATTCCCTCCTGGTCACTCAAGGTCCCCAACACCTCAGATGATTATTACCCAGAGGGATATTAATAATAACTGTCATGGATGGAGCATGGAGACAATTGGAGAGCATTTTAACATGCGTTCTTTCATTTGAGCCCTTTAAAAAGGAGAGAATCCTTTATTTGGTAAGAGTCTACAATTTTGCTGGTGTTGGGAACATCCATGAAGGATCTTCCTCTTTTATGAACATCAGCCACTGTTCTCTGCAACTTATAATCTTGAATAGTTGCTGTGGCACCGACAATCTAAGTGACCCAAGGTCACACAGCCACTATGTGCTAGTGGAGCATCTGAACCCAGGTATTCCAGGTTCCAAGGCCAGCCTCCTCGCCTCTCTCTTCTATGGTGATCTCAGTCCACATTTCACAGAAAAAGGAACAGAGATTTCAAGGGGGAAATGATTCGCCTAGAATTATATACATAGTAACTGTGGTAAGATTCAAACTTACTTATTTCTTTGGTTTTTTATCTGTAAAATATTATTATGCAATGTGTCTTGTTGCTACATTTGCTTATTTTACACAATATGGCATCCAGTTTATGAGATTTTGACAAGCATTCTTCTCCATAAAGCCATTTTTATCATACTGGATATTGAGCATAAGTTTAATGAATAATCCAATTTTCCATGCATAGCTTAGACTAAAGCCCATAATTTTTTTTAAAGTTTTTTTTTCATTTTATTTTATTTTTCAATTAACACATTTATTTTCTCTCTTCCATAGCTCTTTTAGGAAAAAAAGAAAAACAAAAAAGAAATGCTCCCACAAAAGAAATCCTCACATTGGCCATGTCCAAAAGTAGACATCTCTTGAATCTATCACCTCTTTCACAGGAGGTGAGTAGGTAGCCTAAGTTCATCATCAGTCTTCTGAAATCATGGTTCTTCCTTGTCTTGATGAGAGCTCTTACAGCTTTTTTTTTTTTTTTTGCTTTACAGTGTTATATGAATTATTTTCCTGGTTCTGCTTGCTTCACTTTGCATCATTTCTTTCAGGTCTTCTCAGAATCCATACCTTGTCATTCCTTTTTGGCATGATAGTATTTCATTACATTCATTTACTATGATTTATTAAATCATCCTCTGGTTGATGGGCATCCAGATATCCCCTTATTACCAATTCTTTGCTACTATGAAAAGAGCTGCTAACAATATGGTTGTGCATATGAGTTCTTCCCACTTCTTTTGATCTCTTTTGGGCATAGGCCTGAAGCCCACTGCCCCATACACTACACCTCTTCAATCTACCCCACATCCTTCAACTCTTACCCTAGTGAAGGTATCTTATGTCATATCATATCTTGCCCATGTAAGTGACTCATTGAGTGGGCTGTTTTGATTTTAGGGCTGGAAGCAGATAGATGAGACCCATTTTGCTTGACCCCAAAGGACAGAATGAGGACTGGTACAAGTTGTAGGTTATCTGACTTGGGGCTGGTATATCAAAGAAGGAAAGGAAAAATGAATTACCCTGGGAGATAGTGAGTTTTCCCTCCCTGGAGGATTCAAGCCTGGATGGCTCCCAGTTTGGAGATTTTATAGGAGTAGGAATAGGAGTAGAAGATTCTGTGCTTCTGGCCTGGGACTACAAGCTTTCCCAATGGATCTTTCAAATGTTTCATCCATGAGGCCATCAAAACCGATAGGAGGCTACAGTATCAGGTCAATGGCTACTCGAGTTGATCTCCTCTTCTCCTAGTATACATGGTGATCAGATACTGACTAAGGACCTTCCTGTCCTCTTGCCTCTGCTCACCCTTCTGGTCCCACACCATGACGGTCCCTGAACGGCCCAACTCTATCTCTGAGAATCATAAAATTCAGATCTGCAAAGCATCCAGGGTCAACCTTGTCCAAACCTTTCCTATTTCAGAGAAGTAAGGTGACTTACCTATGGTCACGTGACTGGAAACTGACCCTTTCCAATAACTGGACTCCTACCTTCTGATTTCAAATTCAGTGTCCTTTCTATTATTTCAGTTACTGTAAGTACCCAGCTTTGGCGAGGAAAGCGGTGGAAAGGAGTAAGTGGACCGAGATATCTGGTGTTTCCTTTTTGGTTGCTTAGGCATATTCTCTCACTGCTTACAGATGGAAAAGTAGAGAGAGTGAGTAATTTTTCCAGCCCATATCAGATCTGGGGATAAGAGTCCATCTGACTGAGCTCTAATGGGTACAGGATGAATTATAGTTCTTAAGTCCAACTCTTGAATCGATGTCCGCCTCCACAGCTAATATTTTTGGTGATAAGTGCTTAATGAGGCTCTCAGAGTCAGGCAGGACTCACCTTCCCCCGCTGAGTTTGCAAGGCCTGGGCCTTGCAGGGACTGAAAGCAACCCTCCCACCCCCACTTTCTTTCTTTTCTTTCCAGCAGGAGAACGGAGTAGCCTCTTCTGGTAAAGCCTCTTTGTGTCAGAGGAACATAAATGAGGCCATGATGTACAGGGACAGAATAACCATTCGGGACTCGGAAAGTTTTGTGACAATTACTAGCCAAGGGACCCCAAGCAGCTCCTCAGTTTTCTCATCCATAAAAATGAGGGTCTTGGACTGAATTGGCTCTGAGATCGCCTCTGTCTGAACCTAGAACCCCATGTCAGGTCTTGGGGTAAATGAAAGCACAGCCTCCCTTATTCCTGGGGTGAAAGAGAATGTGAGCATGGGATCCTAGAAGGGATCTTGATGATATCTAGTCCAACCCACTCATTTGACATGTAAGGAAACTGAGGCTGAGGAAGTAAAAATGTTTTATTTGAAGTTCTACAGTTAGTATTCTTCTCTTACCCCACTTTCCCTACCTCTCCCTACCTCTTGCCATCTTCTGCCAATAATCATCCCATTTACTTGGTCCTATACATGGTTGCTCTCTACTTTGGGTTCCTACCATAGTATCACCTTCTAACTGGCACCATATGCTTGGGACCATCATCATCATCACCATCAGGGACCTATAAATGTATCACTTCGAAGTTTACCAGGTGATTCATTTGTGTTTTTTTCATGTAATCCTCAACAATCCCATGAAGTACATGTTATTAATATGCACATTTTACATCCAACGTTCATGACCCAACACCTCAAACTGAACTCGTTATCTTTCCCCCTAAATTTGAACTTCCCTGTTATTGTCAAGGGTACCCCCAACCTTCCGGTCCCCTAGGCTTCCCATCTCAGTGTCATCTCAGAGCTCTCACTTTCTCTCATCCTCCACATACTGTTGATTTTAATTTCATATTTCTCACTTATGTCTCCATCAGAAATCACCATGATTTGGGCTCAAGTTTGCAGTGATACAGAGCGGGTAGGACACATGGGCCATACTAGTAAAAACTCATAATCTCCCACTTTTATTTAAAATCAAAATCTTGTGACAATTAAGAAGAGCAGGAAATTGTAGAAGGAAGGGAGATTTGGTGCTTTTTTTCCTTTAGAAACTTCTTAGCTTTCTAGTACCATCTTAAGAGGGTGAGTGAACATTTTCTACCTCTTCCCCACTGATTTCTGTTATTTGTTCCAATGAGGAGGGGGGTAAAAGGTCTTTCACTTTTTCCAGGCAATGGAAGCTATTGGCAGCCTTCCAGATCAGGGCCAATGAAAAAGTAAACTCGTTTCCCAGTGACTTATGTGACACAAGATCTTGCAAGTCCACTTTTGCTAGGAGCCAATTACTATTAGGTAAAAGCTTAAGGAAGTTGCTGAGGTTCCAAAAAAGACAAAGATTACTCTTCCCTTAGGGGATTTATTTTTCCTCCTCACAGAGAACAGGTACATACTGTATCAGTATAGGTTGGGAGAGGAATAGAAGCTCAGCATCTGGCAGCTTTCTATTTTAACCAGTCTTCTGGCTATTAAATAGTGAGTACCTAAAGAGCACAATTATGCCTTCTAATCTCAACTTTCCCCAATGTGGTTTCAACACATTAAGGGTTAGCTTAAGAAACTAAATGAGAATTTCTTGGGAGCTTAGTGGAAGTTGCAAATGACACAGGAAAATTTTGGGAACTCAGAAATCCATAAGATATATTTATAGTATTGTTTAACATCAACATTTTTTTAAAATCTTTGAATACCATAAATAAACCCAGTTTTTAAAAAGGTTCTGTAAACATCCCCTTAAAAGAAAAAAAAATTCAGACTTCTTCTCTGACACAAAGAGAAGGCCAAAAATTTTTACACACATTTTCCAGATTGCAGGGAACACTGTACTCACTGTACTTCTAACCCCCATGGTGTGAAAGGGATAACTGTATAAATGCTATATGCACCCTCAATGTTTGAGCACCACAGGCAAAGCTTTATATTAGTTCCAGCTCTCTTAAGACTAAGTAACTCATCCAAAGTCACATTAGACCAGGGTTAGAAGAAGCCAGTTCTCCAGATATCTAAGCCAATATTCTTTTCTCCACATAACATAGAGGGGAAAGGGAAGGGGGGAGAAGATACGTGGTACATTTGTCATCTCATTTAAAAGTTCTCTAAGATCGGTATGAAGGAACACTTCTGAGCTCAGAACAGCTCTGAGCCTTGTGAGGCTGTGGACTTCCCTTCACTTTTATTGAGTAAAGTGTGAATAATCACTGAGCTGGGAAGTTTAAGGAGGATTCTTGTTCTGGTTTGGATTCAGCTCTATGGTCTCTTGGGGTCTCTGTGATTTTTTTCCAGTGGAACTTTTTCTCATTCCCAAGTATGTCTCAAGGGGAGCAAAGTAAGTCTTAATGGAGCAGGAAGAATCATAACCTTGGAGGCAGGAAGGAACTGAGGTCTGATAAGTCTTCAGTCTAGAATTAAAGTAAATACAGAACCTAACCTAGGTTGGGGCCTTATACAGCT
Source organism: Sarcophilus harrisii (assembly GCF_902635505.1). Lineage (NCBI taxonomy): Eukaryota > Metazoa > Chordata > Mammalia > Dasyuromorphia > Dasyuridae > Sarcophilus > Sarcophilus harrisii. The sequence goes on along the minus strand of NC_045430.1, from coordinate 264,012,588 downwards.
TAACAGCTATATATTGGATTGGATGAGTATAAATGTAGACTAAAGGTTGGAAAGAGAACAAAGGACTTCCTTTTGGCAGGGAGAGACAGAGGCAGAGAGAAACAGAGATAGGGAGAAAGACAGAAGCAGAAAAAGACAGAGGCAGAGACAGACAGACAGGGGGGAGAGGGAGAGAGGGAGAGAGGGGGGAAAGAGGAAGAAAGAGAGGGAGAGAGGGACAGGGAGAGAGGGAGAGAGGGATAGGGACAGAGGGAGAGAGGGAGAGAGATCAGAATTAGAAGGCAAGTTAAGGAGGTACATACTTAGGATTTCATGGAGAAAACTGGGGATTTCCTGTGTTCATTTAGGCCCAGGTATTCAATCACTCCCTGGGACGACAAATCCAGGCAAGGAACGCCATTGAAATAGTAAAACATTTAACTGGGACAGAAACAAAGAGCAAGTAAAATGAAGGCAACCATAGCACATGTTCCCAATGGAGCAGTTTCCTTTCCTTTCCTACAAAAGTCGTTTGCTTCCTCCAAACTCAAGGACCGGGTAGGAGAACACCAACAAGAGCCTTCTGCAGCCAGTTTGAGGCAAGAGAACTTCACATGTGTAGATTTGGTGCTTGCTGGTCTCTTGCCGAAACTAGAATAAGGGGGTTGAAACATGGTTAAAAGACGACATCTTCCTTTTCTGTTCATATCACTGAGGGAAGAATCAAAGTAAAACCTTATAAGCCCTGACAAGAAAGCCTCTTCAAGATTATTTGATGATTCCCATCTTCCCCATCCTTTGCATACAAAATCAGGTGTGCTCTTTCCCTCCCTCCCTCTCTCCTTCTCTTCATCTCTATCCATCTCTCCCTCTCTCTGTCTCTTTCCTACTCCTTTCTTCTCTTCTCTCTTTTTCTCTTCCGCTCTCTCTCTCAACCTTCCTCCCTCCCTTCCTCCTCGTCCTCGTCCTCGTCCTCCTCCTCCTCCTCCTCCTCTTTTTTCTCTTCCTCTTCTCTCTCTGTGTCTGTCTCTCTCTCCCCCATCTCTCCCTAATGCATCTAGGGTACAAAATGAGACATACCTTTATTGCATAGAGCCAGTGTGGGAATTTGAATTTGTTTTCCTGGACTCCACATGTTTGTAACAGTCTTTGGTTTTCTTCCCCTCTTCCCCCCCAAGGTCGGGGCAAGTGGGAGAGAGAAAATATATTTTTGTTAACTGAAAAAATTTCATTTAATTTTTTAAAAAGTTGTTGGTGGAGTTGTGAACGAATCCAACCATTTTGGAGAGTAGTTTGGAACTATGCTCAAAAAGTTATCAAACTGTGCATACCCTTTGATCCAGCAGTGTTACTACTGGGATTATATCCCAAAGAGATTATAAAGAAGGGAAAGGGACCTGTATGTGCACGAATGTTTGTGGCAGCCCTTTTTGTAGTGGCTAAAAACTGGAAACTGAATGGATGTCCATCAGTTGGAGAATGGCTGAATAAATTGTGGTATATGAATATTATGGAATATTACTGTTCTGTAAGAAATGACCAACAGGATGGATTTCAGAAAGGCCTGGAGAGACTTACACGAACTGATGCTGAGTGAAATGAGCAGGACCAGGAGATCATTATATACTTCAACAACAATACTAGATGATGACCAGTTCTGATGGATCAGGCCATCCTCAGCAACGAGATCAACCAAATCATTTCTAATGGAGCAGTAATGAACTGAACTAGCTATACCCAGAAAAAGAACTCTGGGAGATGACTAAAAACCATTACATTGAATTCCCTCCCTATATTTATGCACACCTGCATTTTTGATTTCCTTCACAAGCTAATTGTACAATATTTCAGAGTCTGATTCTTTTTGTACAGCAAAATAACGTTTCGGTCATGTATACTTATTGTGTATCTAATTTAGATTTTAATATATTTAATATCTACTGATCATCCTGCCATCTAGGGGAGGGGGTGGGGGGGTAAGAGGTAAAAAATTGGAACAAGAGGTTTGGCAATTGTTAATCCTGTAAAGTTACCCATGCATATATCCTGTAAATAAAAGGCTATTAAATTTAAAAAAATAATTTTTAAAAAAGAAGTAAGCTGTCATTAAGCCTCAGTTTTTCTAATGCTTCTTCTCAAGTTTCCTGCATCTTCATTCATTTCAACTAACCTAGAGTTTAGCTCTCTTCTTTGTGGATAGCCTGAGAAAAATCAGTTGTTTAGAGAAAAGAACTTTCTCTTTTTTTTAAAGTACAGCATATCTGAGGAGAAAGGAAGACAAAAGAGCACTCAGTAAATCCACAAAAAAAAATAAACAGGAATTTGTTGGTGGAAAGGTGAATACATGACATATTACTGGACTTCTCTATGCAATCATACATGATATATATCTACTTCCTTGACTTTCCTTATAATTGTGACCACTCTTTCTAGCCCGAGTGAAGGAATTGTAAAAAGATTCAGTGTTCTCTCTCTACCCTTTAGCATTTATTTGTAAACACCCAATTTGATTCATTAAGATATATATTCATGTTGAGGCTCTATTTATTTACCTTAGATCCCGACCAAAGCCCATCAGATGAGTTCTACCTTTGTCCCTTCTGCTGGCCTAAGCAAGAATCACTTGGGACTAATGACAGGTTGGAGGGTGGGGGAAGAATGTATGAAATGAGGTCAAGTCGGGCCATATCTAATGGGTGCAGTTACTGGCTAAGGTGCCACAACTGTTTGGGATAAAACAAACACCTTTCCTTCCTTATGCTCTGCAAACTACCTTTTCCAAAATCAATAAAAGGGCCTTGCTTGAGAATGAAGTGACCTGAATGTCTTAAAATCCATAAATTCTAGAGCTCCAGATTACATGGGGTCCCAGATGTTTGGGTGATGTCATGTATCATGATGGGTTAATTGACATGTTCATTTATCGTTTTGTTCTCTGGAGTTTAGGACACGTTTGCTTATAGAAACACAAATAGAAAAGGTGTTTGTTTCCAAAACAATCTCCCTAAGGTCTCTGTGACCCATAGCATAACCAGTCTTTTTACTATTCTTGTCATGAAAAAATAAATTCATGAGAACTTCTCTGCTTTCCCTCTTAGCCATAACACTCTGACCCATTGTAGGGGCATTTCTCTTGCCCAACACTGACCCTCCAAATCTTTTTTGGTTCAAGGGTATTCAGGTTCAAGGGTGAAGAAAAGAAAAGAGAGTCCTAGGGAAATGAGAAGATGAGAGAAACATATTTAGAGGCCTAAACCTTGAGCTAAAAAAAAGGGACATTAGAAGCCATCTGGTCCAACCTTCTCATTCCTTTTTTAACTTTATAGTATTTTCCCCCAATGACATGTCAAGACAATTTTAGCATTTATTTTTACAAGATTTTGAGTTCCAAATTTTTTCCCTTCCTTCCTTACCTCCCCTCTTCAGAAAATGATAGGCAATTTGATATAGGTTGTACATGTGTTATCATGTAAAACATATTTATATATTAGTCACAGTTGTGAAAGAAAAGGCAGATCAAAAGGAAAAAAATTAAAAATAAACTAAAAAATATGTTTCAATCTGTTTTCAAAGTCCATCAGTTCTTTATCTGAATGTGAGTAGCATTTTCTTTCATGAATCCTTTGTACTTGTTTCAGATCACTGCGTTGCTGAAAAGAGCTGAATCATTCATAACTGATCATCACACAGTGTTGCTGTTACCATGTTCAATGTTTCCTGGTTCTATGCATCTCACTTTGCATGAATTTGTACAAATCTTTCTGTTTTTCTAAAATCTGCCTGTTCGTTTTTTCTTAATGCACATAGTATTCCATTACTTTACCACAGTTTGTTCAGCTTTTCTCCAATTGTTGGACATCCCCTCAATTTCCAACGTTTTGCCACCACAAAAAGCAGCTGCTATAAATATTTTTGCACACATTGGCCCTTTTGCCTTTGTTATGATCTCTCTGGGATATAGACCTAGTAGTGCTATTGTTGGATCAAAAGGTACATACAGTTTAGTTGCCTTTGGGCATAGTTTCAAATTGTTCTCCAAAATGGTTGGATCACCCACACTCTCTTCAATATTTATCATTTTCCTTTTTTAAAAATCATATTAACCAATCTCATAGGTGTGAGGTGATACCTCAGAGTTGTTTTAATTTTCATTTCTCTAATCAAAGGTGATTCAGAACACTTTACATGCCTATAGATAGCTTTGGTTTCTTCAACTACCTATTCTTATCCTTTGACCATTTATCATTTGGGCTTGTATTCTTATAATTTGATTCAGTTCTCTATATATTTGAGAAATTAGGCTTTTACTTCCTGTATGTTTCCTATAAAGATTGTTTCCCAGCTTTCTGCTTTCCTTCTTACCTTGGTTAGCTATACTAGTTTTATTTGTATAAAAACTTATTTTAATATAATCAGAATTATCTATTTTACATTTTTAATACTCTATCTCATTTGATCATGAATTATTCTGTTTCCCATAGATCTGACAGGTAGACTATTTCTTTACTATGTACTAAAAATAAATATAAATATAAAAATATGTATACTAAAATATACATTGTAGTGTAACCTTTTATTGTCTAAACCATGTACCCATTTGGACCTCATCTTGATATACAGTATGAGATGATGGTCTATCTTAGTTTATGTCCTATTGTTTTTCAGTTTTCTCAGCAGTTTTTGTCAAATAGCGAGTTCTTATCCCAAGGGCTGGAGTCTTTGGATTTATCAAACACTAGATACTACAGTAATTACTGTACCTAATTTGATGATTACTACTTTATAATATAGTTTGATATTTGTTATTGGTAGGCCACATTCCTTTGTATTTTTTAAATTAATTCCCTTGATATTCTTAACCTTTTGTTCCCCCAGGTGAATTATGTTGTATTTTCTAGTTCTAAGTAGTTTGATTGATATGGCACTGAATGAGTAAATTATTTCAGATAAAATTGTCATTTTTGTAATATCGGCTCAATCTACCATAAGCAATTGCTTAGATCTAACTTTGTATGAAAAAGTATTTATTATTGTGCTCATTTAGTCCCTGCTTTGGTCTTGTCGGGCAGATTCCTAAGTATTTTATATTGTGGAATTTTTATTTCTATCTCTTGCTGCTGGGCTTTGTTGGTCATATAAAGAAACACTGATGATTTAATGTGGATTTATCTTATAATTTGCAACTTTGCTACAGTTATTTCAAGTGGTTTTTGGTTAATTATCTAGGGTTCTCTAAGTATGCCATTATATCATCTGCAAAGAGTTATAATTTTGTTTCTTCATTGCCTACTCTAATTCCATTGATTTCTTTTTCTTCTCATTGCTATAGTTAACATTTCTAGTACTATATCAAATAATTGTGGTATCCTTGCTCCATCCTTGACCTTATTGGGAAGGCTTTTTGCTTATTCCCATTACAGATAATGCTTGTGTATGGTTTTTAAATAAATACTGCTTATCGTTTTAAGTAATACTCCCATTATTCTTATGCTCTCTACCAGGAATGACTGCTGTATTTTGTTAAAAGCTTTCCCAGCATGTACTGTGATAATCATATAATTTCTGTTAGTTTTGTTATTGATATTGTCAATTGTGTCAATATTTGTCCTCATATTGAACCAATCTGGCATTCCTGTTATAAATTTCACCTGGTCACAGTTGTAATCCTTGTGATATATTGCTGTTATTGTCTTGCGAATATTTTGTTCAAAATTTTCTCATTGTAATCCGTAGGGAAATTGCTCTATAATTTTCTTTCTCTGTTTTAGCTCTTCCTGGTTTAAGTGTAGCACCATATTTGTGTTATAAAAGTAATTCAGTAGGCCTCTTTGTCTATTTTTACAAACAATTTATATAGTATGTGAACTAATTTATCTTTAAATGGTAGAATTCACTTGTGAACCCCTATGATCCTAGGGATTTTTTCTTAGGGAATTCAACATTTTTTCCTGACATAGAATTATTTAGGAATTCTATTAATCTGTTAATCTGGGAAATCTATATTTTTATAAGGATTCTCTGATTTTACTCAGATTGTCATATTTACTGGCATATAAGAAGGCAAAATATTTCTTAATGATTGTTTTAATTTCATCTTCATTGGTAGTGCTTTCCCCCTTTGTGTTTTTGATACTGGATATTTGGTTTTCTTCTTTTTTAAAATAAAATTAACTAATGGCTTTATCTGTCTTAATGTTTTTTCCCTTCATGAAACCAGCTCCTAGATTTATTAGCTCAATATTTTTCTTTAATTTTTAATCTTATTAATGTCACTTTTGATTTTTAAGATTTTTAATTTGGAGCTAAAGTGGGTTTTTTAAATTTTATTCTCTTTTTAGGTTTTTTTAGTTGCATGCCCAATTTACTGATCTATTCTTTTTTCTATTTTGTAGATGTAAAATATATAGAAAAATAAAATTTCCCTCTGTACTCTTTGGCTGCATTCCATAATTTTAGTATGCTGTTTCTGTCATTTTTCTGTTTCTGTTATCATTCTCTTTAATGAAATTATTGATTGCTTCTATGATTTTGTTCTTTGACCCACTTATTCTTTAGAATTAGATTAGTTTCCAGTTAATATTTAATTAATCTTTTGGTTGCCCTTTGTTGAATGTAATTTTTATTGCATTATCATCTGAAAAGAATACATTTAATATTTCTTTCTACTTTGATTTTGAAGTTTTTACGCTCTAATACATAGTCAGTTTTGGTGTAGGTACTATGTGCTGCTGAGAAAATGGTATATTACTTTCTGTTCCATTCAGTTTTCTACATAGCTCTGCTGTGTCTAACTTTTCTAATATTCTATTTAACTTGTTAGTTTCTTTCTTGTTTATTTTTTGGTTGGATTTATCAACTTCTGAGAGGGGGCAGTTGAGCTCCCCTGCTAATATTGTTTTGCTGACTACTTCTTTCTATAACTCACTTAACCTCTCCTTTAAGAATTTGGATATGGGCATCTAGATGGCACAGTGAGTTGATATCTAGCCCTGGAGTCAGGAGTTCAAATCCGACCTCAGATACTTAACACTTTCTAGCTGTGTGACTCTGGGCAAGTCACTTGACCCCAATTGCCTCAGCCAAAATAAAAATAAAAAAAGAATTTGGATGCTATACCAGTTGGTGCACATATGTTTAATGTTGATATTGCTTCATTGTCCATGGTTTCTTTTAAAAGTTTGGGGGAACTACTGCAGCAACCATTGCCACTTAGTGTTCCCTATTCCTCATTCTGAAATTATTTTGTATTTACTTTTTATATATTTGTATTTATTTTTCTGCCTTCATGTTCTTCTTGCCCTTTTTCCCTCCTTTATCCTGCCCCCCACATTAAAATGTAAGGTCTTTGAGATCAAGGACTTCTTCATTCTAATCTTTGTAAACCAATATCTTTGCATAGTGTCTGGCACATAGCAGATGTTTAATTGTTAAATAAATGTCTGAAAAATGAATGGTTGAAAGAGTGATTGAATAAATGAATGAACATCTGATGGCAGCTATAAAGTTCTTGAGAACTCAGGCAAGAGAAAACAACTGGAAATAATGTGTTGAGGTAAGATCAGAAGATGCAGGTTCCAATATCATCTTTACCATTTGTCACCTGGATAACACTGGACAAATCTCTTTCCCTCTTTGGGTCTCCGTTTACTCCCATGTAAAATGAAAGCCTTGGACTTGGTGACATCTAAGAATCTCTCCAGCTTTAAATCCTGTGACTTTTTAAAACTCAGGTCAAAGGGGATCTCAGGTAGCTGTGGCTGACCAGGCTGTAGGGACCCAGTGAGGAGTGGGGCGTGGGCTTCCAGGACATTGGCTCTCTGGATCCAACTACTGAAATAACAATGGTCAGGTCTCCATCCAAAAGGGCACCGGAGGGAGAGGAAAGAGCAGCATTCTTACAAGCTGAGAGGCCCTAGAACAAGAGCCTGCCTGTATAAGTGAAATCTGCTTCAAGTAGAATCCCTAAGAAGCAAGCTTGTTTTTTTTTCCTCCAAAATGACCTTCAAACCATCTGTCACAGCCATATGACATGCAAGAGCATAGCCTAATAACAATCTGAAAAGTCCTCTGGTCCAATCCTCCACTTTAACACGTCTACACCATCTAAACGAGGTACCATCGTGTAATCCAAACCTAATAAGGGAGAAACAAGCTCAGATCAATATTGGGCACAGATAATACAATCTTATACCAGAAAGTCCTTCTGATCATGAAATCACAAAAGAAAACAAAAACAAGAGAAAAGTAGAGAAAAAACAAAGAGAGACATTGAGGGATGAAAAGGTGGAAAAATCATGACTTTTAATTCTTATTAATTCTTATATTTGGAATTAGAAGAGCCCAGATAGTCCCACATGCTTGCTCTATACATGCAGAACCTGAGGCTAGGAGGGAGAGGGCAAAGAAGCCCAAGTCCAAGCAGAAAAACTCGGATTAAAACCCAGGTCCAAAACTATTCCTCTTCCCATGACACACAGCCACTCCCTAAGAATCAGCAGTAGTCTGGGATGATATTTCATAATGGTTTGTTCTTGTTTTTTTTTTTTTTTTAATAAAATATAGCACTGGATAAGTGCCCAACTGTCCTCAATAGTAAGTTAACCTGAGTAACCACCTTTTCTATAGGAAACATACATTTGTTACTTTTTGCCTTTTCACAGGTTGGATGGGTCAGCGATTTCTCCTCATGGTCACAGTGACATCAGCTTGTGTCAATCTCCTATTCTCTCTCCTGCCAAGAATGGTTCTGGGTGAGTGAGATGACTAGAGGGGTCACTCTCAAAAAAAGCATGAAGGTGGGGCAGCTTGTTGGTGCAGTGGATCGAGCACCAGCCCTGAGGTCAGGAGGACCGGAGTTCAAATATGACCTCAGATACTTACCCCTTCCTAGTTGTGCGACTCTGGGCAAGTCACTTAACCCCAATTGCCTCAGCAAAAAAAAAAATATGAAGGAGATGAAAATCTCAGCTTCCTGATTCCCTCAGAGTCCTCTTATATTCTTCTTTCATCTTCTGGAAAGTCCCATCCAAACCTGCTCTCAGATCATAGTATCAGAGAATTCTCTATTCACAAAAAGTAAGAGTGGTTGGTAAACCTTCCCAGGATAATTTGCAGTTTTTACAAGTATTAGAACCTAAAGTATTAAATCTTTTTTACTCAAGAGATGACTAATCATCGTCATTATTATAGCAATTACTTTGTAACTGACAGGGTAAGGGATATGGACTCCCTTCTTCTTCATTTTATGCTCAAACACTATGTCAAGCTGCTTCTCCTGATAATTATACAGTGCTTTAGAGTTGGTAAAATACTGGACATCAATGATTTCATTTGGGCCTCACTACAGCTCTATAGGTCTAGGTATTATTATATCCATTTTGCAAATGAGGAAATTGAAGCTCATAGAGATCACTTTAAGTGACTTGCCCATGGTCATAGTTAATGAGAAATGTCAAAGGTAGGATCTGATACCGGGTCTACTTGACTCCAACTCAATGACACTCAAGCGGTAGAATTCTAAAAATTAAACAATTGAGGGAAAAAACTATTTTGAGGCATGGAGTCCTTGCTGATGCCCTGTCTCCACACCAGTGGGTTGTTGTATACTCAGTGAATAGATATGGCCTTCTCTGGAAGTCATGGCTTCATCTGAAAATCATGAACAAGACTGATTGATAAAAAGAGTTGAGGAGGGCAAAAGCTTCCAAGTATATTTTATAAAGCACCTGGTACCTGTGATTCATCCAGCTACAATTGTGTTTCCTGATTCAGCTTTATTTGGCTCATCTTTTCTCACTAATGTTGGTAATGTCTCCATTACTACTATACAACAGAAAGACTCCATGACTTCCTCTGGAGCTCTTGCTCCTATGGGGCAAACTAGGCTTGGATCTAAGCTCCCAAAAACGAGGGAGACCCTTCTCTTGGAAGAAGGAAAAGACGTACTTCCTGTCTGGAAATGCCATTTCAAGGCTCCTCATCAGGCTGATGCTATTACTGCCCAACCCAGTTACTCCTTTCTTACATTTACTTTTCCTCTTAAGTCTCAGTGGAATGAGTCCTATTTCCATCTTTGTCCTGGTCTGATTATAGTCGTCATCCAACCAGTGGAGGCTCTCCTCTTTCTCGGTCTCATGTTAAAAAACAGTAGTTCTCATTATATCTCTATTCCACTCCAGCTTAGGAGCAGATTCTGCAGCTTTTTCCAAGCTTGAGAAGAGGCTCTGGATTGACTCATAGGATGTTTTCTTCTTCCATAGCTGTGACATTCTCCTGTAATATGCAGACAGTCAAAATTCTGGCATTGGGAAGAAGTGGGAGCTCAAACTTGGGAAACGTGCTGATTCAAACCTGTGCTCTTTCTCTAAGAGGCTAGAAGCCACAGACAAAAATGTTTAATTTTCTTTTTATGGCTTATAAGCAATTTTTTTTTCTTCTGGAGCTAATTAAAAACCTTGCTAATTAATCTCTGAGAAGATAAAACACAAGTTGAAATTTCCCATGCATGTCTAATCTTGATGAACTGCTACTGGGCCCACAGATGCCGGGGTACGGTACCCATTCCATATTTTGTACCCAGGTATGAATCTTGGGGAGCCTAGCCTCTGATGAAAGAGGAGCTGGGGTACTTATTTTCACAATCCTTGGTAAGTTAAACCCTAACTCCAACACTTTGTAGACAATTTAACTTACAGCTTCAGTTACAGCTTATGTCTAGGGGCTTTCTCAAAAAGATGAGTAAATAGGTATTCAATCTAGAATATGAATTGAGTGTGGGATGTGTAATTCATTCCTGAACACAAAAGAAATGCTAAACATAAATTACTCATAACATGCATTAGCAGAATGATTTAAATCGGATTCAATAATTGAATTTATAGCTAGTTATAACCTAGAAACTTTTAAATCTCATCAGATCATCAAGGAGTTTGCAGGATTACTACATATGCACTTTACATTTCTCTTCACTGTCCAAACAATTCCCAGTACAGGTATGTGGGTAAAATGGCCAGACTTGGGCCAACTCTCTCCTCAGTAGTGAAACTCTCCAAGCATTCTATGGTCAGAGGCTCCTTCTTTGCTGTCTTTCAGCTATAATCAAGTGGGACCTTCAAACATCTTGACGGTTACTTTCATGTCCACTTGGGATGGGTTCTCCCTTACCTGAGGGCAGAAAAGAACAAACACAAGAGAAGTAGCCCTAACCCAGACCTGGGTTTGCCTGGGCAGCAATGTTCTATAAATGCCATTTGCTCGTGTTACATGAAGGTCAGGAGTAGGGTAGGAGAGGGGAAAACCAACTCTTTTTCCCCCATTCCCTTCTCACAAGGCAACTGAAATAATCCTCCTATGCTTTGTAGTCTGAAAGAAAAAGATGAAGGGAGTGGTTAATCCTGTTAATACATGGCCTGAGTTATTGGCTCTTCCAGCTCCACAGCCAATAAGGAGCCTCTTTTTCATGTCATGTCATCACATCGCATCCTAAAGTTCCCACATGGTTACCTGGAGCCAGGAAGGGCAGCTGGGCCTGGATAGAAACCGAGTATGTGCCACGAGATGGCCACTAGCAGCCACTTCAACCTCCCCACACACAGATAAATCTCCCATAATCCTGGAGGATTTCCTACCACGCTCATGGATCCCACACAAAAGGTAGCTCTTGATGTGGGATCAATGAGCTAGATTCCCCCCCCCCTTCTGTTGTTGTTTTGTTTTGGTTCAGATCTATTATTTCATTGGTACAGAGAGATTGTGGTGGAGAAAACTCCTTCTTCCAAGACAGATTGACAGCTTGACTACAAAATTGTAGTCTTGGGAAGTTGTCTAGGAAACTGGGAAATCAAAGAACAAACAGTCAGACACACATATCAAAAGTAAAACTTGAACCTGGGACAGCTATCCAGTCATGTTGTGTCTCCCTCATTTTACAAGTGGAAAACATGAGGTAAACAGACAGACTCAAAGAGTAGGGACTTTTCTCGTCTTTATATTTGTCCAGTCCTACCACTGCTTGTCATACTGTAGGTGCTTAATAAATGCTTGTTTGAATAAATGATGGTAGCAGAGCCAGGATCCAGACTTCAGGTCTTCAATACTAAATCCTAGACTCTTCTCTACCTCATCATATGGCCCCTAAAAGTTATAGAACAGAATGATTTTATTTTGTTTTTTCTAAGCTTTGTCACAAGTTCTGTCTTGGTCTGTGAGTTCTTGCAGTCAGTCGCCAAACAGATGTAATATTTTATTCAAGGAACAGTAATAAATTCAATGTCCCTAGAATAAAGCTGTCTTGGAAGGGAAGGGGATAGAAAGTGTAAAACGTCTGAAAAGATGGGGCAGCTAGATGGCATAGTGGATAGACCACCAACCCTAGAGCCAAGAGAACCTGGGTTCAAATCTTAAGACTTACTAGCTGTATGATTTTGGTCTAATCACTTAATCCTGATGGAGAGAGAAAGAGAGAGAGAGAGAGAGAGAGAGAGAGAGAGAGAGAGAGAGAGAGAGAGAGAGAGAGAGAGAATGAGAATGAATGGGAGAGACAGAGAGAGACAGAAAGTGTGTGTGTGTTGTGTGTGTGTGTGTGTGTGTGTGTGTGTGTGTGTGTGTGTGTGTGTAAAAAAGACCGAAAAAGGCAGGCAGGCAGGCAATTCAGAAGGTTTTAAAAGGCCATGCTGCTGAGAAAGTATTTGTGCCAGCTGCACAGGGCATGAGCCCCCAGTGTTTCACTTGCTGGGAGAAAACATTGCAGTAAAACTCCGACGCATTCAAGATGAGATGATGCATCTATGCACCATTTTACCTCCAATTTTATTAATAGATTATTTTTACAGATAAATGCAATTACAAATTAGTTACCCAACACCACAACACACTTAATGAAATTCGTGAAGGAAGCTACTAAGCCACCTCCAGTGATTACATTGTGCACTGCGTCCTTGAAAGAGATTCAATTTCTAATTCACACCCTTGAATAATGTTCACAAATATTCTACATATTTCCTCAACCAGGAAAAACGAATTCTTCCCTTGTTTACCATAGTTGTGCATCAGCCTCAAGCCAATCGGTCTGCTCTTATTACCAATCAGAAGCTCCTTTGGGAAATGGTTGGGAAGAAACCTCTTACTTTTCTTGTTTACTCTATGTAAAAATGTTATACTAATTTTTTTAGCAACCAAGAATTGAGATTCTGTCATTTCCAGCAATGGCCCGTCAATGACAGCTCCTTTTGTACTTGACATCTTATTGGAGGTGTCCGTGTTAGCAAGGCTTTCATCAAAAACAAAAAAAGAATTCCATCCACGGAGTCAGAAAATAGCTGATGGTTACTGTCCTTAAAAGCCGAGAAAATGATGGAGAAGGAAGACGAGAGAAAATGAGATCGTTTCTTCCTCAACAGAAAGAAGAACTGAGGAAGAAGGAAAGATAGTGAATTCTGTTTCAAACATGTTGAGTTTGCAATATCCGTTGGCCATCTAGACAGAAATCTCTTTAGGCCGTTGATGATGTGAGACTGGGATTGTAGAGAGGAGGGGTTGCCTGTAGATGTGGGAGTCAACTGGAGAGAGATAAAGAATCCTTAGGAAGGGTGAGGGAGCAGAGCTAAAAGAGAAGAGAGGGGATGAGAGAGTCTCGGGATACGCTCACACAGAGCAGGTCGCAATGTAGGGGTCATGTACCAAGGCTGGGGAGATTGAGTAAAGAGATGGTTAGAAAGAGAAACAGGAGAGAGCAGGGTCATCAGCACCGGGTACAGGGAGGGAATGATCAGCAATGTCACGGGCTTCTGAAAGGCCAAAAGGCCTGGGACCAAGAACAGGCCTTTGTCCCGCCCAACAGACCACAGCATTTCAAGTCACTCTGACCAGCACTGACCGCTGTTTTCAAGATACAGAATAAAGTGTTAAAGAATCAAAGATAAAAATGAAACAGGAAAACCAGAACAAATTCTACTCTTTTACTTCCATTTTCTCTTTTGAAGAGAATGGCCTCCAAGCTAGGGGAGGGGAGGAAATATGACAAACAAGATTAAAAAGAATTCAGTGTGGAAACAGAAAGAGAGCATCTAGAGAGGGGGCGACTGCTCTGTCTTGAGCAATAAATAAATATAGATACAGATATAGATAGGGACAACATAGATATGTGTGTATACACACACACACACACACACACACACACACAATACAGTTGTTTTTCAATTATTTTGCAATTGAATCAGACCCTTTTGGGGTTTTTTGTTAAGACACTCCGGTGGTTTTGCCATTTCCTTTTCCAGCTCATTTAACAGATGAGGAAACTGAGATAAACAGGGTTAAGTGACTTGCCCAGAGACAGCAAGTAAGTGCCTGAGATTTGAACTCATGTGTTCCTGACACTCTATCCATTGTCAGTGATATGCCTTGATTGACTAGATATTCAACTAATTACAAAAAGACTTTTTTTTCCTAATTAACACTCCAAAAGACCAGGAGTTTTTGTTCTGGGTAAATGGAGAGAACAGGAACTTGGAGTCTGGAAGCCCTAAATTAAAATCCTGTGAGCAAGTCATTTAGCTTCTGTCTGCCTCAATTTCCTCAGCTGTAAAAGAGGGAAGAATTCAGTGTGGAAACAGAAAGAGAGCATCTAGAGAGGGGGTGACCGCTCTGTGTCTTGAGCAATAAATAAATATAGATACAGATATAGATAAGTAAGATATAGATATGTGTATACACACACACATACACACACACACACACACACACACACACACACACACACACACACTGTTGTTTTTCAGTTATTTTGCAGTTGATTCAGATCCTTTTGGGGTTTTTTGTTAAGACACTCCGGTGGTTTTGCCATTTCCTTCTCCAGCTCCTTTTATAGATGAGGAAACTGAGGTAAACAGGGTAAAGTGACTTGCCCAGAGTCACACAGCTAGTAAGTGCCTGAGATTTGAACTCATGTGTTTCCAACACTAGGTTCAGCACTCTATTCTTTGGCAGATTGACTAGATGCTCAACTTATTAGAAAAAGACCTTTTGGGGCAGCTAGATGGTTAGAGTACCAGCCCTGGTTTCAGGAGGACCCGGGGTTCAAATCCTACCTCTGACATTTAACACTTACTAGCTCTGTGATCCTGGACAAATTACTTAACCCCAATTGCCTTGCAAAAAAAATCAATTAAGAAAAATAAAATAATTTCTAAAAAGATCTTTTTCTCTAATTAACACTGCAAAAGACCAGGGGTTTTTGTTCTTAGTACAGTGGAGAGAACAGAAATTTAGAGTTTGGAAGTCCATAATTAAAATCCTGTGGGCAAGTCATTTAGCTTCTGTCTGCTTCAGTTAAAAGAGGGATAATAATAGTATCTTGGTCTCAGGATACTATTTCCTTGTTGTAAGGATCAAATAAAGTAAATATTTTACAAGTGTTTGTGAAGCACTTTATAAATCTTCAAGCTCTCTATAAATTTCAAGAAATAATAAAGTGAAAGCACAGATGGAGAACTGGCCCTCTAGCTCACATAATCTGGGTTCGAGTCACACCAGTGATACATCCTGAGCAAATCACTGCACCCCTTACTGCTCAAGGCCAGAGATGTCAAAGAAGCAGCCAGCCATCTCCACAGCACTCTCTAGTGCAGTCTACACAATATTCTCTAATCTAGCCAAAACCAAATATAAACTTAATTGGGAAATATTGAGCAAAATAAAGAAAAATATAATAAAACATAAATAGAAAAGACATAAAATAAATCTGGATTATTAATTAATATACTATTATTAAAGTATATTAATAATACAATCAATATGTAAAGACATATATTAAAACAAAATTAATATATAGCCTCCTGGGGGGAGAGGGAGCTATATCTTGACATGTGGAATAACAGTCCTGATTTCAATTCAAGGTTGACACCGCTGTTTTCTAAGCAACCAATCTCAAAATACAAGTTACAGAGAAAGTGCCCATCTGTGTCAGTGAAGGGAATTTTTCTCACCTGGAAGTTCTCCATGCCAGTAAAATCCCAGCTCAGTGACACAATTTTGATTGTGTCCCCATCTTAATTTCTTTTTATTTTCTTTTGTAAATTTAAAAAATGTATTATTTGTTCTTTTCCCATCATAACTTGTGGTGTTCAATTCTTTTTTATAATATAATGGTTCTCTCTGGGAGCAGGTTTATTGGGGAGGTTTTCTGGAGGCAGCCTTAGTTTCAGTTCAGAGTAATAATCACCTCAAATACAGCTGATAAAATCCAAACGTTTATTTCTTATCTCTTTCCTTGGGCCCAGTTAGCTTTCTTAAGGCCTATCTCTCTGTTTGGTTCCAAGAGCACTTGCCGCTAATTTTTTGCCTCTGCAAGCTTCAGCTTCTCTTCTTCCAAATATCTCCAGCCAGCACCAAGGTGAAAGTTGAAATGAATATGTCTTGCCCCCGAGAGAGGGCTTCTGGCTCTCCCAGAGTGCTCTTTGGCTCTGGGAGCTTCTTGCTTATATGAGCTCTCTAAAGGTGTGAACACAAGCACTATTTCTCTCAGTTCCCCTTAGAACCTTGTTTCAA
Organism: Sarcophilus harrisii; assembly: GCF_902635505.1. Classification (NCBI taxonomy): domain Eukaryota; kingdom Metazoa; phylum Chordata; class Mammalia; order Dasyuromorphia; family Dasyuridae; genus Sarcophilus; species Sarcophilus harrisii. The sequence goes on along the minus strand of NC_045430.1, from coordinate 263,996,067 downwards.
GTTCTGGCCCATAACATCTCCTTGTAAGATCAGATCAATCATACTGAACCAGGCTAAATTAGATAATTATTGTCTCTATCAACTCTAATGAGTTAACACTTTGTAAGGATTCTAACAATAACTCACCCAGTTTCTCTCAAGTCTTCCCTTGTAATAACTAAGGATAGACCAGGAAAACAAACCCACACCTTGGCCACGACTGAAAATATATGCCGCCCTCGTCCCTCCCTTCTTTGCCAAGGATTGTAGCCACTTTAAACATCCTCAGGTCCCCAGGTTCAGATGACCTGAGAGAGGTGAAAGGACATGGGCAGCCCTGCAAATGCCAGTCACTGAGAGAGTCACCTAGTGTTGAGGACTTGTGGGGGGGGGAGGAAAAGGGTCCTACAAGATATAAAATCATTCCTAATTTTTAAAAGGGCAAAACAGGAAATCCCCAGCAAAAATCTAAGGTGTGTGGGTAAAGAGATGGCTTGAGACTCATTTTTCAAACACAGTGTAAGAAATCGGGGTTCTTTTAAACCAAAGCTGAATGATTGCTGTTGGGGTCCCATTGAGGGGATTCCTACAAGGAGGGGGAATTGGACAGAAATTCTTTATTTTCTCTTCAAGCTACATTTTCTCTTACTGGTCAGACAGAAAAGTTGGATCCCCTTTCCTCTCAGGCCTTACCCTCTTTGCCTTCCCCTTCGCAGCTCCCTGTGCTTCTGGATTCTGGTTGGGTGAGAAGGTCCCAAATGCCACAGGGAAGGCCAGCTGTGAGATGCTTCGCCTGAATAAATGCAGGATTGAACCTAAAAAATCCCTAATTGGGATTGCACAAGCTCAGGAGTGTTTATGCTGGGTAGGCCAATTACAAAGCCCTAGCTGCTTTCCCTTGGAGTCTCCCTAATCAGAATCATTACTGACTAAAGATCAGGTTTCTTTATGTTCATGTTTGTACTGGTCTATGATCTCAAAAATGCTTCCTGGAAAAATCCAGGCCTTTAGAACTTAACGGGCAGGTAGTTCATACGGCCAAGAAGACTTTTACCAGTAACTCCACCCAGTGAATTCTGGGACTTGTTTTTGTGGGAGAAAACTCTAGCCTGGGCTAAAATGCCTGCTCTGATTTGGGGGTGTTTTTTGTTTCTGGGGAGCCCCTGTGGGACCATCTGCCTTGCCTTTGCCCTGACCAAAAGCTAATCTTCTAATTTAATTTGAATTGTGTGAATTGCAGGGTTTGTGGCCTTAACACTGAGAATGAAGGTTTTCTTCCTATTGATGAAGCAGGTGTCACATTTTCAGTAATGCAGCCCTCCTCAGTGGGCTCAGCCAGTGGGCTTTCTCCCTCATCTGAAGTTGGCTGAACCTCAGGGTCTTCTGTGCTAGACCCATACCTCGCTCTGGAAACAGAGTCATTTTAATTCTCAGACCCTCAGCTAACTCCTCTGTAAAGTGAGCGCTTTGGTCTAGCTCTCTGTCCTCAAGGGTCCTTTCAAGTTCTAAATGAATAATCTACAGCAATTAACATTTCTGGGCCTCAGTTTCTATAAAATGAGAGATTTGGGCAAGATGACTTCTGAATACTCTTCCAACTCTAAATCTATGATTCTGGTAATTGGCTTGAATCTTATTTATTTTTCCATACACTGGGAGATTATGTCCTTCTCCTCATTTCTTTTCTCAACTCAACATTTTGTTTGTTCATATTAAGTATTTCATAGAATCATAGGATTTAGACAAAGAAAAGACCCCGGAACCCTTTTACCACCAGTTCATCTTGTTTATTTTACAGATGGGGAAACGGAGTCACAAAACTTTTAATGCAATAAAGGTCCTGAAGTACATCAAAATGGATAAGACCCTCCCCACTTTTGGTCCCCCAGCCTTTTCCATAATTAACTTAATAGGCATTGACAACTTCCATGCTACATGCCAGACGGTGAGAATACAAAGGCTAAAACATTAGCTCTTGCCTTTAAGAAGCTTACATTTTATAGGTGAGAGGAGGCAAAACCAGGCCACCATTTCCATGATCTACCATGGCCAGCTCCACCCACTAACCGCCAGTTGCTTTATCCTTCAGTCACTTGTGTAACCAAAGCTGTGTTAGGGTTTCTTGTCTTGATCCAAAGGTGAACAAGGAAAAGGAAAGAAGAGCTGTGTTATCCAGTTTCTTTAGGGCCACTTGAAAAATCTGTTTCCAGTTCCCATGAATGAAATGAAACAGAACTCAGACCTCAAACAATGAACAAATGGCAAAGGCTCAGGGATAGCGTAGGTCCACAGGGCCCCAAGCATAGGACATTGTGACGGATAGGAACTGTTACATAAATAGAACCATAGTACTTTATAGTCAAAAGAGACCCCAAAGAGCAAGGAGAGCAGCCTCATCAATGGAAAGGAGGAACTTAAAGCCTGGAGATTGAAGCTCAATCGTTCAAAATCACAAAGTCTTGAGATGGAAAATGCCATTCGCATCCAGAGAGAGAACGATGGAAATTGAATATGGATCAAAGCATAGTATTCTCACTTTTTTCCCTTTCTCGTGGTTTTTTCCATTTTGATCTGATTTTTTTTTACACAACATGAAAATATGGAAATACTTTTAAAAGAATTGCACATATTTTACCTCTATCAGATTACTTGTGGTCTTGGGGAAGTAAGGGAGGGAGGGAGAAAAATTTGGAACATAATGTCTTACAAAAACAAATGTTGGAAACTATCTTTAGATGTATTTGGAAAATAAAATTCTATTGAAAATTTTAAATAAAAGATAAAAAAAAAGAAAAGAAAAGTATTTCCAATTCTTATTATTGAAAAAGAAAACAATACCAAAATCACAAAGTCATCTGGTAGAATAAGTGATGTGTTGAATTTATTCAGAAAGATCTTAACTATGTGACCCCCGAGTAAGTCTACCATTTTGAGATTCTGTTTCCAACTCTGTAAAGTGGGAATCATAATTTTAGAAGTGGAAGAGACTTTAGAGATCACATAATCTCTCATTTTAGGGGAAGAAAGAAAAGTGATGTGATTCACCGAAGGTCATGGTCTGTACTAAAAGGAGTATTTTGCCCTAGGTTCTCTGATTGCACCTTTAGGACCCACCTCACAGAGATATTATGCTGCTCAAAAATGAGATAATGTGCATATACCCAAATGCCGGTTATAATTATCCTTGCTATTAATCAGCATGGTAGATAGAGGGCCAGCTTTGGAGTCTGGAAGTCCAGTTTCTGACATGTGTTAGTTGTATAAATCTGGGGAAATTATATAACTTCTCAGTGTCCCAAACAACTCTCTTGTAGCATAAGCTGCAGAAGAATTGTGCATATGAATCAATGGAGGGAATTTATGCACTGAGTTTCCTTCTTGGAAAAAAAATCAAAGATCCAGACCACATTTGTGTGGTTTATTGATTGCCCATATGTTTAAACATATATACACACACACATACATACATACATACATACATACAAATGTCCCACACTAAAGCAGAATGGGCTACCTCATGAGAGAATGGTTCCCCATCTTCATATGTCTTCAAGCAAAAGCTGGATGACCTCATGGGAAGTTTATTATTGTGGGAACTAGAATTTGTCTATGATGCTACACAATTCCTAGAATCACAGAATGAGAACTGAAAGGGACCACTGAGGCCAGAATATTTATGAGTCATCCACTCTTTCACTGGAGACTTCCAAGCAGGAGGAACTCATGACCCATCATCTCTCAAGGGAGCCGATTCTCCTCTTGGACATCTCTGATTATTATTTTTTTATTAATTATTAAGTTTTCCTGATAGCAAACCTAAATTTCCTCTTTGCATTTTCCATCCATTGCCCCCGATTCAATCCTCTAGGGCCAAATACAACAAACCTAATCCCTCTTCCATGTGTAAGCTTTCTAAATATTTGAGGATGGCTTTCATGATCTTCTTCTCAGGCTAAATATCCCCAGTTCCTTCAACTGATCTGTAAATCAAGACACGAACTCCAGAGCCTCACTATCCTGTTATGTTTCTGTGAATACTCTCTAGCTTGTCAAGGTTCTTCGTAAACTATCGTGCCCACAAGTGAACACAGGGATCCTGATAAGATCTAATAAGGACAGAGAATAGTGCGACTTTCTGAATACCTGCCATCTAATTTAATTCCCCTTTTCTTATATGAGACAATAAAGGCACAGGAGAGAGGAAGAATTGTGGGAGAGGGAGAGTTCTTTGATAAGGCTTCTAAGACCAAGAGTCCTTGGTCTACTTCATCACTTTGCATATACCCTGTGGTTTTTTTATGTGCTTAATGCAAAGCATTTAAAATTTATCGTAACTCATCTCAACAGTCTTCTGTAAAGGAAATACTGAAACCACCTTTCAGGGAAGTAGTTTGGTAAAACAGTCAAAAGGAAAGTAAACCAGCCATTGGGGCACCCAGAGCCAGTTGGCCCCCGGGGGCACTGACACAGGGTGGCCATCCTCCAGCTCTCTCAGAAGGAGGCCCCAGTTCCCCAACTTATCACAGCCTTTCCTATCTGCTTACTCAAACACCCCCCAACCCCTACGGCGCAAGGGCAATATGTGCTCCTGTAGCCTTGTGCCCCAAATTACTGTGTACATTGTCATTAATTTTTATCAGCAGATATGGTCGTGAACACTAGATAAAACGTCGCTCTCTTTTTGGCCCACCATAAAGAAATGCTGTTTGAAGCACAGTATCGGAGCAATTACCCCAAGCCAAACGGGAAATGACGGCAGATTAGTGGGACCCTGATCCCATTAGGGCTACTGCCGGGTTTACTGAAGAAAGCCAGGGGAGGTTAATGTCTAACTGAGTCCTGATTCATTATCTGGGCACCCGAACCTTTTCCAAGCCTTGGAGGCTGACTAATGAATTTATTAGGGAAATTAATGGTTATTATCTGCTACTCCAAGCTGTTTAGAGTGTGTTTACCTGGTTTTTATGCTCTGGGACAGCCTGAAATCTCCCTGGGTTTCCTAAGCAGGGAGTGGGGCTGGCAGGCTGGGGCCTTCTCCCAGACGGGCCTGGGTGGCTCTCGGCGCCGGCCATCTCCTTTCAGCCCCCGTGGCTTCTGCGCAGGAAATGGGCTCCAGCCCGCTCCCTCTCTGCATAATAAGATCACACACAGTCTCTGCTTCCTCTTAATAAGTTCACAGTCAAACGTTGGCTACTAGGATTTAAGTCAACTCTGTAAACACTTATTAAACACCTACACTGGGGAAGCGACTCAGAACCAAGCCTGAAGGGCTCGGAGCACTTCTGGGTCATTTAAGAAGACGTTGTGCCAGGCTGGGGACAGACAAGAACTAGACTTGGCTCCTGCCCTCAGGAAGCTTACCTTCTGCCAGAGCTAGAAGTACCTACAACATATGGGGGACTTAACATGTACTTAACGTATTTAACATGTATTGGTCTACTTGCCATCTAGGGGAGGGGGGAAGGAGGGGAAAAGTTGGAACAGAAGGCTTTGCAAGGGTCAGTGCTGAAAAATTACCCATGCACATGTTTTGCAAATAAAAAGCTATTAAAAAAAGAAGTACATACAAAATAGTCTTCAGAGGAGGGACCATTCACAGCTCACGGGTTCCAGTCCTGGGGTCACGGATGTTGAACTTGGACCTTGCACTTAAAGGTCATCTCATTTCCAACATAACTAACCTGGGACCCCGACTTCATGGCCTTGGCTGGGGTCACACAAATATTACCAAGGAGAGCAGGATCCTGGGACTTCAGACGGAGTGTTGTTCCTTCCGTTATACCACGCTGCCTCTCAGGAAGGAGGCATCTGAGCTGTACTAGGAGGGAAGTTAGGGATGCTGCTAATCAGGGGAAGAAAGGTTATCCCAGGAATGGGTGAAAGCAGGGAGGCAGGAGATGGAGTGTTCTGTAAGGGGAACGGTGGAACAAGGAATGAGGAAAGCCCATTAAGAATAGCAGTGAGGATGCTCTCAGGAATCTCAGAGACAGGGTCGCTAGTGGGGTCAGAGCATCACTAAATGGGGCAGAGCCTGACATTCTGAAGGAACTTTTTTTTGCTTCCCAACAAAACCTGTTAATATGGAACCCAAATCATGTTAACAAAGTATGGCCTGGGAGAGGACCCATAGAAAAAAGGCAGCGAGAGTGTGCAGTGGACAGAGTCCTGGACCTGGAAGGCCAGGAAGACCAGAATTCAAGCCTAGCTTCAGACACTTAGCAGTTGTGTCTGCCTCAGTTTACTCAGCAGTAAAATTATAATAAATATTAATAATGAAGTTTATTAATATTGCAATGATAAATTACAATAGTTAATAAAATTATAAAAAGTACCCACCTCCCAAGGTTTTGTGAAGATCAAATGAGATAATAATTGCATTTAGCACAGAGCCTAGCCCAAAGTAGCTGCAACAATAAATGCTTGTTTTCTCACCCATCTCCAGTCTTGTCTAGTTCTCTCCTTAGATGACTTAATACAGTGAATCTTTTTTGTTCTTTTTTATGATTTCGTAATTAGGGCATCTCTTTTTTGTAGGTAAATAGACTGGTGCTACCAAAATACTTGAATGTTTTCTCCCTTAAATCACTCAGGCTCAAAAACTTAGAATTATCTTGGACTCATCCCAATTCCTTATCTCTTCTTTTGGATCAATTACCAAGAGTTCCTTTTAAGAGTCTATTCAATCTCTCTCTCCCTCTCTTCCCACCATGAGGGTAGGAGGTAACTAGATTCATTTCATACAGGCTACATTCTTTTCTCTGGGTTTATGGGATCATTATTTAATGATGATTATCCGTACCAATAATAAGAGAATCATTGTGGAAGTTGGGTCATTTTTACTGCTAAGTGATAACAGAGATGAATTTGCCTTTTGATTACCAGAGTCTTATTTTTTACAATCTGTTCAACCGAGTCTCATTTCACTGACTGCAATATTGAGGCTTTTAAAAATGGAGTTTAGCAATTTGCCCCTTGGTCTCTGGCATGAACCTGGAGCACGGCCAAGAGCAGAACTCTCTACCTTGATTGCAGGTCTGATTTCACTCAAGTAGCCAATAATTTCTCTGGGAGAACAGTATGACTAGGGAGGACTAATCTTAGCACTGAGATATTAATTAGCCCCAGGAGAAGGGCTACGAGGGAATGGGATACTCACTCATGCAGTAGCCGGTACTCATCTCCTCCCTTTGATACAAACCATATTTTATTATCCTTTCAGAAAAATAGAATAGTATTTTTAATACCAAAGGAAAAAAGGAAACAATTAGTCCAATCCATCCACACATTGAAAAGATCTGTGTGACTCCAATGGACCTCCCACTTCAGACAAGTTGAGAAATACACTCTTGACAGATTGGAAAATTTTAGGACTCCCTGGAAATAAGAAGTAGCCTTGGATTGTTGTATATCATAGCCTCTGAGTCTATTTCACATGAAAAAAAAATGAGAAATTGCTTATTTAGGACACAGGGATTGAGAGGTTGGTTATTTCAAGGCCTTTTTTATACCCAGAAGTAATTCTGGAATTCATCTGATTTGAATGGAAGTCAGAGAAAGCACAGGGCCGTCCAGATGGGTTTAACATCCTCAGGCTCCATTTTTCTGCTGTTTCTCCCAGATGCTAACATACCTTGGCCATTCAGGCCTGACAAACGCAATCTGGGGGCTGAGATTGGGCAACGCACCTAGACGGTGCCAAGATAAACGGAAATGGATAAATTGGTCCAACCGGTTATATGGCATCATCTTAAACAAAACACCTCATTAATTGATATTTTTTCAATCTTCATCCAGTTGTGGCTCCGTGTGATCACAAACCATGTGTTGATCACACTCAATAATAAGATGTGACTTTTATAGACAGAATCGGCTAGTAATTGACTTCAAGGAGCCACAATTAAATCATATATTTAGGAAATATCTCCTCTTAGATAGGATAGATAGGATTAATGTGTTATTGATGTGTCTAGGTGAATTACTGTGCTGAAGATAAATAACATGGAGACCCTTCAGTAGGATCCAAACTCCCAGCTATGTATGTGATTTTGTTGGGAGTAAATACAAGCTGGAAGCATGACCTCTGAACTTGGCAGGTTCTAGCACCTGTGGATACAAGGGCACTCTAACCTGAAGAGTCATCTGTTTCAAAACAAGTCTTTCCAATCATTCATACCTGGAGGTGTTCATTTTAATATGTCTAGACATCTTAACAATGTTTGGGAATTTGAATTCCTTCTTGGTGATTATCCTGAGATAGGTCATGATGGCAGCCGGGAATTTTCCAATGGCCCATTCTCTCATGCATTGAGTTGAATCATAGTCATAGAATTTTAAGAATTAGAAGTGACCTATCCATGATCTGGGACCAGTCAGTCATGTTACAGATGAAGGGGTAACAAGTAAATATCAGAACTGGGACTTATCTTATCCACAAGCTGTCTCCACTACACCCACATCTGTGCTTGGATTTTCCCAAACTGATCTTGCTTCCTATATTCCAATGTAGGGATATTGATTTTGTTATTTCAGTCATGTGAGGGAGATGAAAGCTCTTAATTCCCCCCTTTAAACTAACTCCTATCAAGCATATAAAAGTTATTGGGAGACAGATGTAAAATGGTCTAATTGAAAAAATATTAGACTTGTAGTCAAAAAGATTTGGATTCGGATTCCTAGTTCCATAGTCTTGAAGGAGAATCACTTAACTTTTCTAGATCTCAGCTTCCTCCTCTGTGAAATAAAGGATGACCTCCAAACTCCCTTCTACAGCTATGATTCTGAGCAATGTGAAGACTCCATGTTGTGTGTGTGTGTTTTTAAAAAATAATTATGGGTATCCAAGTTTGGCCAATCAAATGGATTGTTTTACTACTTAATTAATATGAGAACAGCGTCTATAATACATGGATTGACAAATGTTTGGTGAATGGAGAAGCACTCTATCCAAAAATGACTCTGATGTAAAATTCTAGGGAAGCAATTAAACTTACTTTTTAATCCATTCGAGGAAAGAAAACAAGTACACATGAAAAGATAATTAACAGCAAGCAGGGAATAGCAGGTGAGAGCAGAATGCTACGTGATAAATGCATTGTCAGGAAGAAATCATTTTCAGAGAGACATTCAGCAAATCCCAAGTTGAGATGGGACTTGGGGATGGATCCTGAAGAACGAATAGGATTTCAGTGTGCGGAGATTGGCAAGGAGAGCATTTCAGACAGGGACAAAAACATGTCTCCACACTCGAAGGGAAAAAAAGTTTAGGGTTTTGTTCAGGGAACCAATTTGGCTAGAGTTGGGGAGAAGTACTACGGCATAAGACCTTTCAAGGCAGCTACAAGTCAAAAAGATCTGAATTCAAATCTTGCCTCAAATACTATGTGACCCTGGGCATTTAAGTGTGTGATACTTAAGCTCTGTCTGCCTCAGTTTCTTCAACTGCAAAATGGAAATAATGATTGTACCCAGCTCAGAGGGTTGATCAATTGAGATATTTGTAAAATACTTGGTATTGTGTCTGATACATCATAGGTAAGTAATAAGGTCTTGTTCTTTTTTCCTCTCCCTCCCTGCCTCCCTTCTCATCCCCACCAAAAGGCAAATTGAGTCTGCATTTTGGACAGCTTTTTATAACAAGCTAGAGTTTATAGTGTTGACACCGGGTCCCAATGAAAGTTAAAGAAGAGTTTATACTAAAACAAGGTTTGTTTTGGAAAAATATGGGAGCATGGTTACAGTAATGTTATGTTTAGCTTCACTTTTATAGAAGTGTAACAAAGTAAATCGCAAAATAGAGAAGGTCTCCAAAACTCTCCTTTTATAGAGGAGGAAACCAAGGTCCATTATATTAAGTTCATGCAGAGAGGAAGCAGCAAATCTGGGTTTTGAACCCAGGGTCCCCTAACTCAAGCCTGGCACTTTTTATACTGACTCGTAGCATTGAACTGCTCACATGGTAACAGGACAAGGCATCCCACAAACATTAAGGGATTGTTCAGGACACATTCTAGAGTGTGAAAACTTGAAAACATCAAGAGTATGGCTTACCCAGGGTCACGCTCGGAGTGAGATTTGAACTCAGATCTTCTTGACTTAATGTTTTTCATGAAATGACAAGAAGCCATGGCAAATTTCAATGAGGGAGAACAGTTATTTTTTAATCTCTTAGAATGTATTCTGTTTGTGCTCTTTGACCTCAAATATATTTATAAAGAGGCAGCTAAGTGGCACATGGAATAGTGCATCAGGCTTGAAATCAGGACAATCCATTTTCGTGAGTTCAAATCCAACTTGAGATACTATTACCTCTGTCATTTTGGTCAAGTCACTTAACCCTGTTTGCCTCAGTTCCCCATCTGTAAAATGGGAATAATGAAAGCACCTATCTCTCACTATTATTGTAGGGATAAAATGAGATAATCTTTATTAAGTGCTTTGCAAATCTTAAAATGCTATATAAATGCTAGCTAGTAGTATTTTTAATGTATTATTTATTTAAAACATTTTTTTCAATTTTGGGTTCCAAAGTCTCTCCCTCCTTCCAGCCCTTCCTTCGCCTACTAAAAAGATAAGCAATATCTCAATTAAACATATGAAATAATGTAAAACTTATTTCCATATTAGCCATGTTAGAAAAAAATCAAGAAAAATAAGGAACGTGACCAGATTATACTTCCATCTTCATTTAGAGTTCATCAGTTTACTCTCTGGAGGTGGAGAGCATTTTTCATCATTGAGCCTTCAGAATTGTCTGGGATCATTGTCTTCTTTGGAGTCGCCCGTTATTATTTTTATATTTGGATTCTCTGAATCATGTGTCCTTTTCATATCTGGTACTTCTCAGTAGGAAGCCAGGCTTAGTCAAGCTCCTTCCCACATTGTTGCTTCTTGTCGAAGTTAACAAAATATTATTCTCCCCAACAGAAGTGTGTCAGCTGGAGAATCATCACTCAAGTGCCAATCATCCCTTTTCCTGTGAGCCTCTCCAGCTGTAGCAGACTCACTGCTAGCTAAGAATGGAGGGCCTTTAAATAATCCCACATATGTATTCTAATATGTTAAATAGCTCTTTTCTAAAAGGACGCCGGATGAGGAGACACGGCTGAGTCACGAGATTAGACAGTACAAGCAGCGCCCACACAGATGACATTATGAATCCATCCAAATATCAGGCTGTCTTTGTTCCCTTCCTGGGCTTCACGGGCCCAGGGCTCTGTGGAGAGGAAGCTCAGGTTTTTTCATTTTTCCCCTCCCTTGCTGGGTAAGACTTCCATGCAGAACCGGTCTTTGAGAATCGGAAGGGTCTAGGGACACACACACAGAGTCACAAATTAAGAATAATGGGAAAACTAACAGTCATGAGGCTGGGAAGTCTTTAAAATTCAGAATGGCCCATCCTCAATGTGCAGGGATTCATCCTGTGGTTTCTTAGTTCTTCTAGTCAGATTCTTGCTGAGACTGGAGATCCTTTAATCCAGTGGTCCTCAAACTTTTGTTCTCAATCTCTTTATCCTATTAAAAATGATTGCGGATCTGTCCAAAGAGTTTTTGTTTATGTGGTGTATAGTTAGAGATCTTGATCATATTAAAAAGAAAAACTAATTATGAATTTGTAGACTCTCTGAAAGCATTTCAGAGATTCCCAGGATGCTCTGGACCAGACTTTGAGAACCAGTTTAATCCATGAGAGATTCAGGCGATGGCCACTACTGAGATCCCCTGTCTCTTTTAGAATCTGCTTCCTGTTCTGGATACCCAGAAACAAATATTATTGGGGGGTGGAGGAGGTATAGGTGGGAGAATCTATGTAATATCCCATATCCCTTCAGTGTTTGAGGTTGAAAGTGAGAGTACTTCTGGGAAATGGAGTACAATGGGAATTTCTTCCAACGATCATGGGAGAAGGTACAGATGTCCCCATTCCTATCCCTCAACAACTACATATAGCTGGGTCCCTCCCTGGGCTTCAGACCATACTACTCTAAAGCCCCTTGCTGTCTTCTGGGTTCATTTGAAGTCCCTTCTTTTCCTGGGGTCCCTACAGGTGAAAGTCCTTCTTTGTGTGTCCTGCAAAGATGCTCTCTGGATGTTTCAGCCTGTCTCTGACTGGGCGATCCCTGGCTCTCCACTCCTGGACATCTTTATGTCTCCAACCTAAAACCCCTTCTCCTCTGCCCACATCTGTGATTCTGAAGTAACTTCCCTATCCCCCAGGAAGGCCCCTTTGTCCCTCAGATGGTGTGCCCATTGTTCTATGGAGTGGGAAAGAAAGAACACCTACTGACCCCAAACTGAGACTCTGAATCCTGATTCTAACTCATCCCCAGTGTGATCATGGGCAGAGGTCTCTGTTTTCTCATCCACAAAATGGGAATAATACTGCTTGTACCGCTTACCTCCCACAATGCAACAGTACTGGCCAACATTAAAGCATTATTCATATTTAAATTCTAGTATACTAAGGTTTGGGTCCTAAAAAGTAGCCTGGATCCATAGGACTAAAGTCCTCCTTTGGGAATCTACTTCCCTAGGATATTTTCAAAGAGGGTTCTTGGCTCCCTGTTCAGAACCTCCACCATCTTTTGGACTTCCCACAAATTCCTCTTTCCAGACATAGGTATCTATGGCTCTGAATGCATTGGAAGAACCAAGAAAATAGGAGGTTCATAGGCCAGACTGCTATATTAGGAGTCAAAAGATCTGAGTTGAAATCCTGTTTCAATCACTTATTGATTGTGTGCCTCAGGCTCAGTTTACTCATCTGTAAAATAAAGTCATTCAAGTACTTATCTGATAGACTGTTGGAGCATCAAATGATATAATGCAGGCAAAATTATTTGGAAACTTTAAAGTGCTATTTAACTTCTAGTTGTTGTTGGCTCTTGCAGTAAATGAAAGAGGGACAAATGAGTAACTTATACCATTCATTTACCTAGGCTTTCATGCCTAGGGGTCCTCACGCCAAGGACTGAGTTTTTTGAAGCCTCATTCTATAATTAATCACAAACAATTCAACTTAACACTCCACCACCTTTCCAATCTTCTTCCCCCATTAAATGGGGTCCTCGAGGATAGAGACTAACTTCCTTCACCATTTACCTATTGTTCACCACCATCCCCCATTTGGGATTTTTTCCCAACAAAGATCCTAGCATGGTTTTTCCATCTCCTTCCAATTTTACAGATAAGGAAAATGAGGCAAACAGTATCACCCATTGGAAGCTGGATTTGAACTCGGGTCCTCTTGACTCCCAGCCCATCACTCTATCCACTGCATCACCTAACCACTCTTTGTTACCCTGCCATCTCTGCCAAAAGGCACAAGGCGCTGACCTCTCAGAAGCCACAATCAGTCACTACATTGATTAGAGTTCTTATGTCCTTCAGTGCTATTTCTCCCTATATTTTCACTGTGTAGATTATCCTCCTGGTTCTGCTCACTTTGATTTGCATCCACTCATACAAATCTTCCGATGTTTCTCTCAATTCTTCATAGACATCATTTCTTATTGCACAGTAATTTTCCATTTCATTCCCATTCCTCAGTCTTTTGAGCCATTGATAAGCATCCCCTTTGCTTCCAGTTCTTTGGGGACCTCTGTTTTTCATATATTTTCCATCTGGGTCCACTTGCCTATTTCTAGTTTTGTTTCTCTTTTGCTCAGAAATTCCTTGGCTGTCTCTAAGCATCCATTTTATTTTGGGCTTCCAACCATTTTTAGCACTCACATTTTAACATGTGGTCCAACAACAGAGTTTGGTTTAGTCTCCCTCCCTAGACCCTTTTCATTACTTTCAAAATTGATTTTCTTCTTTGGTGTATGTTAGGTATTGGATTCATGCACTAAAATCAACCTGTCCTTGTTTTACATCATTTTTACAAGGTGTCGCGCATTGGGGAAACTGAGGCAACGGAATGTCAGTGGGAGTTGCTTTGATTATTTCAGAGAGATGACAAAATTAGAATCCAGGATTCATTGGACCTAATGACTAAAAAACATGATCTTTAAATAAATTAAAAAAACCATGATCTTTCTGGTCTAGGCTATTTTTAAAAAGGTCTGATCAAAATATTTAGATCTGTGGTTACACAAGGCTGCTGTTGGTAGGTTATTGCTGCTTTTTTTAAGTTCAGGCCAAGTATAACAGGAAGAATTATGAGCCAACCATAACAACTGGGATGTATATTAGAGCTGACTCTACTTCTAGGGCAAAGAAGTGCAGTGGAAGGAATGGGGGACTTGGAATCAGGAGAAACTCAGATTTCAATCCCCTATATGACACTTCCTAGCTATGTGACTGCTGGCAAGCCTCTTGTGCTCTCTGAGACACAATCTCCTCATTTGTCTAAGGGATGCCATTGGGAGGATCAAGAGAGAGTGGGAACCTTGGAGGTATTCTAGTCCACTCCTCCTCTTTTTACAGAGAAGGGAACTGAGCCCCAGGAAAGGAAGCATCGAGGCTAGGATTTGTCATTAGGTCTTCTGAGTCCAAATTTCTCATTCCTCCCCCAACACTGCGCTACTGCAATAATGTATATAAATGATTGCTTTGAAATGAGATAAAATTACTCTTTAATATCGGCCATTCACCACAGTATATGGCAGAAGAAGGCGCCCATAACTAGTGCCATGTTTATCCTATTCTGGGCTTTTCCTCTGTATCAATGCAACTGTTTTCCCTAGGAGCCATTTGATATTAGCCTAATGGTGTGGAAGAAATTTTCAAACTGAGTTTTCTCTACTGGGATGAAATCAAAGATCCAATAAATAAATAAATGTGTGTGTGTGTGTGTATAAATATACACACATATATATTTATATGTGATATTGATGAATTATATATATATGTGTATATTTTCTGTATAACATACAAGACATATGATAGATATAGATTATCCAATATATGTAATATTCATAATATATATTTGTACACACACGAATTTATTATGTGATCATGAAACTAACTTCTGACTCCTGACCCCATTACTCTATAGTACAACCTTACTTCCTGACCTCTGCTCTTGGGGACTTATAATCAAATCAGAATATAGGAAGAAAGAAATAAGCAAGGTTGAGAGGACACTTGTCCATGTAGATCTAGTGAGCCCATTTACTCAGGGTTGAGAGATGGGAGCCGGTTAAGCTGTGCACTGAATCAGAGACATCTTGAACAGAAGGAGCTGAATAATTGGGGAAGGAGAAGGGCAAGAGGGAAGAAACCAAGTAAAGTCAATTTAGAAAAGTTTTAGGGAGAAAGAGACAGCAAGAAGAATTTTGAAGAAAGTCACAGAACAAGATTTGGCCAAGAAAGTGAAGACATGTCATGGAGGGAGAAATCCCCAATGTAAGGGGATTAATGTAAGAGCAGAATATCTATGGTGCATAGATATAGATAGAGATACACACATACACATATATATCCATATATCTATATCTATATCTATATCTATCTATCTATCTATATATATATATATATACACATGTACACATATACATGTGGATGTATACAGGTATATAGCTATGTATGTATACCTACAGATGTAAAAGAATACTACCTCACACCAGGCTCTGAAGGTGGACTCCACCAAAAATACTGCAAACTTCCATGTTTATAAAACTCTCGGGTGGTTTCTGACTGTGCTGATCCATCCCACTCACTTTAAAAAAAACCCAAACTTTTATTGAAGACTTAGCTGTTTATACCACAATCATTTCCTGGTAAATATTTCTTCCTCCCCTGTCAGTCATTCACCCAGTTGAGCCGTATACTGTAATGAAGAAAAATAATTAAGCCTAAGTGGCTGACAAAATGACCCCAAAAGATCCCAAGTTGAAAGGGACCCCAAAGGCCCATCGTTATTCTGAGGTTTCTGTTTTACAGATGAGGAAACTGAGACCCAGAGGGAGTCAATCAGTCAGGAAACATTTATCAAGGGCCTACTGTGCCCTGGGTATTGGGGATTCGTCAAAAACAACAGACCCTGCTTTTCCACAACTCCCAGTCTAATGAAGGAGTCAATCTATGAATCCCTCTGTACAAAATGGATAAAATGTAAATAATCAACAAAGGGAGGGAAGGCACTAATATTAAGGGGGGCTCGGAAAGACTTCCTGTGGAAGGTGGGAGTTTAGCAGGAAGGTGAAGGAAGCCAGAGGTGAAGATGGGGAGGGAGATTGTCCTCAGTATGGGGACAGCCAATGAGAATGCCTGGAGATGAGAGATGGGGAGCCTTGTGCCAGCTGTAACCAGGAGGCCGTTGTCACCGTATCACCCAGAGTACCTAGGGAGGATATAATGTGGAAGTGAAGAAGCCTGGAAAGGTGGGAGGAGACCGAGTTCTGAAGGACTTTGAACACCACACAGAGGGTTTTATATTTGACCCTGGAGAGAGAACCGCTGAGGTTTATTGGGTAGAGGTTGACATGGTCAGACGTGCACTTTTGTGACAGCTGAGGGGAGGATGGTATGGGGGAGGACTTGAGGCAGGGAGACCCCCCCCCACACTCCCATCCTGCAGCTATTGTAATAGTCCAGGCCCGCACTGGAAGGTGGGCAATGTTGGAGGAGAAAAGAAGATAGGAGAGATGTTACAAAGGTAAAATCAACCATAGATTGGATTGTGAAGGCAGAGCCAAAATGGCAGAGGAAAGGCAGGAACAACAGACTGGATTCGGGGCTGGGGGAGAAGGGGAGGAAGAGTCACACAGGTGTAAGGATCAGATGTAGGATGTGAATTCATCCCAGAGTCTGACATTTTCCACCGTGCTAGTTTCCATTCCATTCTGTTCCTGTGATCCTGTGAAATGGGCATTTCATCCTAGATCCATGGTTGGGATTGTAGTCAGCCTTTGCTTGTCTGGCCTTTTGTGCTATTTGCATTAACATCCCTGTGGTCGCTCTTTTATTCACCCAGCATTTCTTCCCCACCCTCCACCTGACGGTCACTGGGCCAGACATCTATAGGACAGCTCCTGCTTTCAAAGACCTGCCATTTCTGGGGTACATAATAACCTCCCGGTACTGCTTACTTCACTCTGACTTAGTTCTATCTCCCCCCTTAAGAACCCAGACTTCTTCATGAGACACAAGGAAAACCCCACATTGCCTCAATCAATAAACTTAAACCCTAAAAGCCAGACCCTGGCAACTTCCTCATGAGGAAACTACATTGGAAACTCATTGAGTGGGTGAGGAGGTATTAAGGAATTGAGCAAATATCAGAGCATCTGCAGATGGGGGAGCAGGGAATCCAACCTGCCCATTTTATAGATGAGGGATGGAGAGGAAAAGTGGTTATCGAAGGTCGTTAGAGATGTGAACCCAGGTCCTCAGTTCAGTCGGAATCCAGGACGCTTTGGACCACAGTGTGCTACCTTGGAAGGCAAAACATTTCAGAAGCTTCTTTGGACTTGTGTCATGGTTGGGGAAGGCAGCAAATATGAAAAGCAGGAGAGGAAGGATGGCCTCTAGTTGTCCCTTCTGCATGCCCTCACTTCTTCTTCCCAACCAGAAAGAAGGTGTGAACAATATTCTCACAGACCGCTCCCTGTTCGTTCTGCCCATGGGCCAGAGGAGGCCGGCCTTTCTCCTCCAATTTCTCCTCCTTTTCCCTTCTCTTCTTCTTTACCCTTGCCCAGGGCAGGATGGAGGAAGCGTTGCTATACCGGCTCTCCAGGTGAGTCACACCTGTGATGAACACCAGCTCTCCTTCTAAGAGAAACCCTCAGTTCATATTTGAAGGTTCTATTTATGGAGAGAAATAGAGAATCATTCATGACACTAAACTGGAGCTCACTCCCTCTCTCTCCCCCACCAGAAGTGGAGGGTTCTAACTCAGACTCTTTGTGAAATGGAAGAATCCCTCAGGACTGGCCCCTTTGCACCCTCAGCTCATGGTAAAGACATGGCCACGGCCAATGGGAACCAAACTCGTTTATAAAAAGAGAATCAGCCTTACAGACACCCCAGGCCATGGGGGATTAGGAAAACAAGAAAGATTCATTTTTATTTTCTCAGCTCTGTCTGAATGGACAGAAGAGGAGGAACGAGTGAGACTGATGGAGAACACCACCCACGCTGGGATTCTCCATCCAGGGAGCATTCACCAAGTCTGGGACTCATCTTCCACGCGGTCTCTGCTTCTAAAGCTTCTGGCCAAGCTGAGGATCTGACACCACGGAGCTATCCCCCTCTGCTGCCATCCTCACTGCCCCATTTAGCAACCATCTCCCTCTTCTTCCATCCTGCTGCAACCGTACCTGAGACAGGGAGTGAGGGCACAAGACTTCCCTACAGGGAATATGACCTTCATAGCTCTTTCCCAAGGGCAGAGGAGCCATCCAATCTCCAATCCCCCGTATCTTTTCCTCTACCTGGTCTTTGGCTAAGACAACAAGAAAACTACATCTCCCAAAGTACCCAGCTCTCCTTCAGAGAGTTTTCCATGTCAGGTCTTAAGCCCTGAGTCCATTTAAGGAGGGCAGGAAGTGGGAGGAGGCCACAGTTTGAGCCAGAACGTTTTCTGAAGCATCAGGGGTGCTCCTGGAACCCCAGGGACATTACGGTTGTCGCTGGGTTCCAGTTTTTCTCATCTAATCTCCGAGATCCTTGTTAATGGAATCCAGACAGGAACCGCCACCACCCCCAACATGGAAATGTCATTCAATTGTGAAATTGGCCAAGAAGGGAAGATTATTGGTCCTTGAGGTAAAAATAAAACTGGTTTCCTTCTGCTTAACACGCATTTCCTTACTGTGCAGAACTGAATTTTGCCTGGTGTTTCGAGGAGCCCTGAATGTTTCTTTGTATTGCTGCCGCTGTCCAGGCTGGGAAAAGATGAAAGGCAAAATTGAGCCTGTTTTATAGATTTGGACTCGGGCGCTTCTTTCGCGGCAGAGCGAACATCTGGACGTCCTCTTGAGAGCAGGAACCCTACTCTGGCTATGTCATTTCCTCCAAACGCTCCCTCCATCTGCCCTGCGTGGTTTTTCCATTACAAAGCCGGATTCAAGGTATCCTGCAGCTGCCGCTCCTGCTCTTGCTATCCCACGTGAGGAGGAAAATTGGAGAATCATGGAGAAGAGAAAGGGAAAATTCCTCTGGAATTCAAGTTTTGGGATCAGTTGAGCTTTGGGTTTGGCAAAAAAGGTGAAAAGGGGCTTCTTGCCATGAACCAAAATGGAGGACGATTACAAACTAGAGAAATCAGGAGCCCAGATTTAAAGATGGCCAGGGCTTTGGACACTGTCTAATCCAATCCTCTTGTTTTATAGAAGAAGAAAACGAGATTCTGATTAAGGAGTGAGGAGGCAACTTTTCCGGAATCACACAAGTAGTCATGGAGCTGAGACTCAAACCCAGGCCCTCGGCCTCAAATCCAGGGCTCTCTGACCACCCTTGAGGTTGGCTTCCATGGCAATGAAAGCAACTGCCACAATCACGTATATTGAAATTCCCTCTTTATTTTTCTGTTCTCCAATGAATGATTGACTTTTTTATTAAAGCTTTTTATTTTCCAAAAAAAGAAAAAAAAATCATCTGCCTATCTCCTAATGTCCCAGTGATGCTCTAATGAAATAATGCCCACAACAGTTGCCAAGAGGCAGATTTCAGCTTGACATCAGGAGGAACTTCCGGATCATTGGAGTGCTCCCAAAGTGGAATGGGCAGCCTTGAAAGGGCTAGCATCTTCCACCCTGGAAGTCTTCAAATAAAAACGGGAGGACTCCATCAGGCAGGTGATAATGTGAATTCTATTGGAGAGACTAAAGGGCCTCTGAGGTCCTTTCCATCTCTAATATTTTGTGAGAATGCTGGAAAAATTAGTGTTATACATATACTTTAACATATTTAACATATATGGGACTACCTGGGAGAGGGAGTGGAGGGAAGGAGGAGAAAGTTGGAAGAGAAGGTTTTGCAAAGATCAGTGTTGAAAAATTATCCATGCATGTGTTTTGTCAATAAAAAGCTATAATAAAAAATGAAAGAAAATTAGTGTTTTATATATATGGTGAAGCCCTGGAGTCAGGAAGACCTGAGTTCAAATCTGGCCTCAGACACTTAACACTTCCTGGCTGTGCAACCCTGGGCAAGTCACTTAACCCCAATTGCCTCCGCAATAAATAAATAAATAAATGTAAGGTGATTTTTGTTATTATTATTAATTGTTGGATTATGAAAAGAAGACATGAAATCTCTCTTCCTCAGAAGAGTTCAGTCAATTCAATTCAACCAATAAAATACTGAGTAAATCCACATCACCTCCCAGGCACTGTGCTAGACCTTGCTGATATAAAGACAAAAATAAAATGGATCCTTCCCTCCAGGAGTTTACATCCTATACTATGAATTCAGATTAAGCAAATGTAAACAAAAGATTACGAATTAGAACTAATAGAATATTAGCAACTGGAGATGAAGGGGGAGGGGTGTGAAGGAAAAGGTTTCCCATGGAAAGTGAGGCCTTTATCATGCTTTCCAAACGGCCAAGGGTGGGTAGGAGTGTTTTCCAGACGCAGGACAAGCAGGAGATGGAGGGACATGCAGAGAGTGGCCTGTGGGCTGGTTTGATGGGAATGAAGAGCGCAGGAAGGGGAGAAATGTGACCAGCATGTCCCTGTTCAGCTTGGCAGATTCCTGTGCGAGGCCTGCCTGAGGGCAGAGACTGGCCGGGAGGGGATCTCCTGGGCCCCAGTCCCTGGCCACTTGTGTTCTTCAGCCACGTGAACAGGAAACTTCCCCGACTGCACCAGCCCCACCCCAAGCCCTCCGGGTTCCCCCTGGTACAAGGGCCAAACAGCCATCAGTCAGATGACGGGGAGCAGGTACCCCCAGCAGGACATGGGGCCACGTGCCACCTCCTGCAAGCACCGCATGGCTGTGATTTGGGAAAGGAAAGTGGAACAGAGCTGGAGTCCCAGCCTCCAAAAGCCAAGTGGCTCCAGAGCAGAGGGGAGATCAGAGCTGCCTCTGGCCCTAGAAAGAGAAGATACAAAAAGGAACCACTTTGCTGCTACTTTGTTGTTCATGCGTGTCTGATTCTAACTGGCCCCAATGGGGTTCTTGACAAAGACACGGGAATGGTCAGCCCTTTCTTCCTCTGGATCATGTTACAGATGAGGAAACTGAGGCAAACAGAGTTAAATGACTTGTCCAAGATCACACAGCTAATATGCGTCTGAGGATCTGAACTGAAGTCTTACTGAGTCACTCTACCCACTGTGGCCCTGAGCCAAAGACCCTGCCTTCAGGAAGCTTACATTCTGCTGAGACGGGTCTCGTGCCTAAATTTAGTGTGCACAAAATAGGTGCAAAGCCTAAGTTTTAAGGAAACTTTAGAAGTTAAATAATACAATATATAATTAAATAAAGATAGAAGGGAGAAAAAGAAATGAGCTAGGAGGAAGACATGCAGAAAGTAGAAGGGAGTCATTTGACTCTTGAAAGAAACCAGGCAGTTGAAGAAGAAATATATTCCAGGCCTGGAGAAGCTCACCAGGGAAAGACCCATGAAACTTCTACTTTGAACAAATTTTAAATGTGAACAAGGACTGTTCCAAAGCCTGAGAAAGCAAAAGGCATGAATTAGAGCCGGTCCCTGGCCTCATGGAGCTCACACACTGGTACGGAGGCCAAAATCACACGTGGCTCTTTAGACATCCTGTCTCCCTTTGGTCCCACTTAAAACCCCATCTATGGGAAGCTTTTCCTGACCATGTTAGGGCTGCTCCTGAGATTTTGTCCAGCTCATCCCGCCTATGTCTCAGATGTGTCTCCCCTTGAGAATAGACACCATCGGCCTTTCTTCCTATCCCTCCGGCCCAGCACAGTGCCCAGCACCTGGCTGGCCCTCCATGGATGCCCGCTGCCCGATTAATCAATGCCCAGAAGAGGCACAAAGTGTTTGGAGAGTTCTGAAGAGGAAAGAGTCTGCCAGCGCCAGAGGATGTGGCCCCCTCGGAAGGGCAGTGCCAGACCAGCCAGCCTAGGAGCGGCAGGCACAAAATGGCCTAGGTGTCTGGCCCTTATCTCGGGCCCCTTCACTGGGGGCTGTGAAGGGCAGAGACTGCGTCAGCCACCACCATGGGAAGCCCTCCGCCCCCACTCTGGCCCCCGGCCTCTCATCCAGGGAATCCTTTAGGTCTCTCATATCTGCTGGTATTTATAGCTCTTCTAATCTCACCGAGAGCTCTCTGGCAGGGCTTCAGACGCTGCAGCTGATAGCATCCAAAACAAAGGGCAGGGGAGACTTTGCAGCGGGGCCTCTGTCTGGGGAGCAGGGGGGGAGGTGCCCCCCCAGAAGAGGAACTCACTGGGCTGCCTTTGACACTTAACACCTGAGCCAGTCCGCCCCCTGGCCTTGCTTCCTCCACTGGAAAATGAGAGGGTCAGAACAGACGGCTTGGCCGCCCCTCCTGGCTCCCAATCAGTGATTCCCATGTAGTCCCCATCCCTCATACCTCTTCAGCTGCGATGCTAAGAACCTCCTCCCCACAGAGATAGAGTAAAAGGCCGCCTTCCCAAGTGGATCTACATCCTGGGAGAGACCGGCACCTCCGGCTCTCCTGCCGGCTCTATAAATGATGCCCAAAATCTTATACCTCCTCTCCTCCAGCCTTAATTTATTCCTGGGGTGAAAAGCATTTCTTCTAAGATAGTTCAAGCCAATTTAATAACCGTTATTAAGTCCTAACCCTATATGCTTAATAAATACTTGAGCTAGTGTAGTAGTAGTAGTAGTAGTAGTAGTAGTAGTAGTAGTAGTAGTAGTAGTGGTAGTGATAGTGGTAGTGGTGGTAATAGTAATAGTAATAATGGTAGTAGTGGTGGTAGTAGTAGTGGTGGTGGTGGTAGTAGTGGTAGTAGTAGTAGTAATATTAGTAGTGGTAGTAGTAGTAATAATGTTAGTGGTAGTAGTAGTGGTAGTGATAGTAGTAGTGGTAGTGGTAGTAGTAGTAGCAATGTTAGCAGCAGTAGTAGTAGTAGTATTTGAAGGGTTTTTATTTGGAATTTGTTCTGCTTGACCTCAGAAGACAGAGCAGAAGCAATGGATGAAAAAGTACAGAGGGACAGGTTTAGTTCAAGAAAGGGGAGAAAAATCTTTCTAACACCTAGGGCTGTGCAGCCCAGGCAGAGGCTGACTCTGGAAACAGTGAGTGTCCTCTCACTAAAGGCCCGAGGCACAGGCTGGCAGGGATGTGGTTGAGGGGTTTCCTGTTTATATTTGAGTCAGCCTAAATGGCTTCTGAGGTCTCTTCAAACTCCGAATGAGATTCTGGGACTCCCTTAAGAAATTCTTGCTATTTTGAGTGACAGAGCTAACTTGGAAATTTGGAGTCAATAAAATGTCCTACAGCTTGGCTAATGGAGGAGGAAAGGAGACTTGGATTATAGAAAAAAAAAAAAAATGATCTCATGAAAAAGCCATGTATTTATATTACTGATCTGGCAGGGGGTGGTGACAAACCAAATTACCCAGAATTATTTAAGAGTTCACTCACTCAGTTTTTTTTTTTCTCCAATTTTACAACTTATAAAGTACCTAAGATAAGGGTCCAGGGTAGGCATTTAATGAAGATTTGTGGGAATGAATTAAGTTGGTTCCAACAACTAGTGCAAGGCAAATGAAGAAAATAATCTGCTGAGTAACTAAATCAATAATTTGAGATTTATTATTCAAAACAACTGTAATAGCTATAAACAGGGCAACTTTTGAACTACTTCTATTTGCCCTTATCTTACTAATGCCCTTCTGTAAAATGGATTTATCTTACTTATCACAGAAGGGTCACCATATTGCATTAAAGTCCATCTGGTAAATATTTCAGGTCCACAGTCCAGATATTTATCTGGCTGTTGCTTCATACTTTTTTACTCATATGGCTGCAGTCCATTTTGTGCCCATTTCCAGGACACAAGCAGCTCTGAGTTCTAAGGCTACCTGCCTATGGAAGAAAGGAATAATGGGAGCTCCTCAAGTTGGCCACATTTGCTTGGAGGATAAACAACTTCCCTTTTCTTTCCTTAAGGGATGTGCACCATTTCCCTTCTAGGTTAATGAGTGAAGGAGGAATCTGATACTCAGCACATCTACATTCACTTCCCAAAGAGACTGGAGCTTTGTGCACCATCCGGTGCTGTGGAAGCGGCCTCATTACGGCTGACCTGACATTTTCATCCAGAGATGATGAGCCGCCCTCCTAGTTGGTCATTAGAATGCATGAATCGCCAGATTGTCTGTGTCATGGTCTAGTTATTTTGGCTGGAGGGGTAGATCCTGAATCTACTGGAGATCTTATCTCCTAGATAAGAAGTTTCCAAAATCCAACCTTGCCAATAACTGTTCTCCTGGGGCAAGGAAGAACTGATGATGGACAATGGGAAAAGACAGGGGCTTTCATTCATTTCTTACTCACATCCTCCAGGGAGGAGGGTGCAGTGACAAGACAGCCCCCATCTTTCACCAATTATACCAGTATTAGTTACTTGACACCTTGCTAAAATGCAGGAGAGGTAGGGTTCCAATGATGTCACATTTGGCAGGAAGCATTTAATTTTGTGCATTTATTCTTTTGTGTTGCCCTGGGAGCCAGAGAACCAACAACTTCGAGGCAGGCCGGCTTAAGAAATCCTAGTGGTTTTTGTTAGAATCTCTTTCAATTCACTGATGACTCACCATTACTCGATTCTTTTACCTTCATTGTAGTTTGGTGATCCTGGCCTTCCCACAAAACAAATGAGAAGGCCTTCCAGTACAGATTTCTCTATTCCAACCCTGATGGTGTGCCACCTTAGGATGCCAACTTCCCTCCCTCTTTCTCTGTTCTGTTCGACTACACCAGCTTTGCAAACAATCAGCTACCTTGGCTGAGCATCAGTTTATCCAGATCCAAAAGGAGGGTGGGGAAACTGGGCCTCACTCCCAGGTCACTGAATTTAAAAACCATAAAAGTTTCAAAGCGATTTCTAAAAGTTTGAGCTGTCAAAAAATAGTGACATTAAACTTTAATAATACATTTAGTGTTCCACTGTAGAAATGAGTTAGAAAAAATAATTAGTTATACTTAAAAACCATATTCCATATTTTCCTCATCATTTTCAACTCAATGGCTAGACAATCAATAAGGGGGAGGGAACATTTTTTCAGCCAACAGTCATTTGGATATTTATAACATCATTTGCAGGCCATTCAACATTATCAACTTAGAGAACTCAGCAGTGGGAGGCTGTTGTACCTAGCTTTCAGCATGTCATTGTCACCTGAGGTTGCTTTAGCAAATGATTTTTCCAGCCAGATAGTTACCAGCCCAACAATAGAGGAACTTTTTCAACAGTGACCTCAGAGTGCTCCAGAAGCTCTCTCATTGGGCTGTGCCCATGGGTTTCTCACCCACAGTGGATTTGAAGATATATTTGGTGCTGTTCATCCCAAGCCCCTAAAACGCTAGTTACATCTCTAACTAGCAACAAGAGGCTAAAAAGTTTGTGGTTAGTCATCCATCTTTTCCCTCCTAGAGAAAAATGGAGCATACAACAGGTCTGTCAATTTATAAGTACAGTGATCAGATTTTAAAACTTAGAGATCACTTTATTTGTAAATTATAATTTTATTTTTCAACCAGCTGCCACTCACAAGGCAGAGACAAGCCAGCCTAGCTGAAACAGAAAAGCATCCTAAGGGAGAGAAAGGAAGTGGTGTTTCAGGCACTCCCCCTTTGACCGCCATCTTCCCTCAGATTCTGATGGAGGTAGCCCAGGACCCTGAGGTCAAGAGGGTTTCAAATGGTAATGTTTTCAGTCCAGTATCAAATGGTTCAGTTTCAGAAATGGAAATGACATTGAAAAGAATCCTGAGGGGCAGCTAGGTGGCACACTGGATAGAGCACCAGCCCTGAAATCAGGAGGACCTGAGTTCAAATGTTATATCAGACACTTAACACTTCCTAGCTGTGTGACCCTGGGGAGGGAAGGAAGGAAGGAAGGAAAGAAGGCAGGAAGGAAGGAAGGAAGGAGGGAAGGGAGGGAGGAAGAGAGGGAGGAAGGAAGGAGGGAAGGAAAGAAGGAAGGAAAGAAAGAAAGAAAGAAGGAAGGAGGGAAGGAGAGAAGGAAGGAAAGAAAGAAAGAAGGAAGGAGGGAAGGAGAGAAGGAAGGGAGGGAGAAGGAAGGAGGGAAGGAAGGAAGGAAAGAAGGCTGACTAGTTGCTTTGTTGGTTCCCTTAAGGATTGTGGGACCTTTCCATCTAACTTACCACTGAACCCTCCCATAAGTGCTATTTTCACATTGGAAAGTGAGCTCCCTGAGAGTCAGGACTTTCTGACTTTTCTATCTGTATCCCCAGTACTTAGCACAATGCTTTATTCATAGTAAGAATTTAATAAATGCTTTATTTATTATAATGTTTTAGAGCCCTTGTTAAGATTTTTTTCAATGTTCAATCAAATCCAAATCTCTGGTATTTAAACCATGACTGGAACAGCATCTGTTTTCTGGTTCCATTTGAATATTTAAGTCATGTGAATAAACTGGTGTCTGAGGCAGAAACCTCCAAAACAGGTCTGCACCCAGGGAAAAGGAGTATCAGTTGGAGGTTTCAGCTCCCCTTATTCCTTTCTTCATGGTGATTTGCCTCCACCCTGGCTTTCCTTCTAATCCCTAAATTTTTTGTCTCTGCAGTCCCAGACAGACACAACAACTTACTCCATCCTAAGGAATACCACACACACAGTCTCACATTCAACCCCTTCATGTGCCCGTGTCTCAACAAGACGGAGAATTTACACAGAAGCAAAGGAACCTGGGGCCTCATTGGCTAGATTCCTTGAGAGATCCTTCCGGTTATCTCTTTATAATCCCTGTGCATGGCCCCTTACTGTTCCAATAATAAAGCAAATGACTGATTACCCAGAAAGCCTGCCAGTTCATGTCCTGAGGTTGATTACACCCTCACAATATGGCTACTCTTTCTTCAGCCCAGGAACCCAATTATTCACATGCTAAAATAAACACTTCAGAATAAAAAGTCACAAGATCTTAGCATTTAAAGCTAGAAGGAAACTTAAAATCCTCTACTGCAACCCATTCATTTTATATAAAGAAGAGAAAAATGAGGAATTGGGTTCCAATGTTGCCTTTTACTTAGTTCCTTGTAACCTTGGATAACATTTTACTTCTTTAGAATCACTTCTTTCATCCATAAAATGAAGTCAAACTAGAATAATGATAGCTAGCATTTACTATTTTTCTGTCTACCTACCTCTCTATATGATGAAGTAGGTTATTAGATAGGAAGGAAGGAAGGAAAGAAGGAAGGAAGAAGGAAGGGAGGAAGAAAGGAAGGAAGGAAGGAAGAAAAGAAAGAAAGAAAGAAAGAAAGGAGGGAGAGAAAGAAAGGAGGGAGGGAAAG
The DNA here is from genome assembly GCF_902635505.1 of Sarcophilus harrisii. Classification (NCBI taxonomy): domain Eukaryota; kingdom Metazoa; phylum Chordata; class Mammalia; order Dasyuromorphia; family Dasyuridae; genus Sarcophilus; species Sarcophilus harrisii. The sequence continues at coordinate 263,968,682 of NC_045430.1, read as the reverse complement.
AAAGGAGGGAGGGAAAGAAAGAGGGAGGGAGAGAGATTGGTGATGGGGATGGATAATGGATATTTAGATGGATGGATGGATGATGGATAGATACATAGGTGAATAGTAGCCTATTTCTGAGGCCAACTAATCAAATTCATTCATTTAAGGAACTGAGGGGACATAGTGGATACAAGTTAGATTTGGACTCAGGAAGACCTGGGTTCAAATTCTACCTCTGACAATTACTAGCTGTGTGACTAAGGCAAATCACTTAATCTCTCTCAGCTTCAGTTTCCCCATCTGTAAAACGAGGATAGTAATAAAAGCACCCACCTCCTAGGGTTATTGAAAGGATTGAGTGGGAGGGTGATGATTGTCCTTGGGGTACCATTCTCCTGGTATTGAGAACCCAACTAAGCATATCCCACCCAAAGACAAAATGTCACAGAAAATGTTTGGTTTCAGTTGAATGCAAGATCCTTTAGAGCAGAGATGATTCCCCCCTTTCTATTCCCAGAGCCTAACCCATTGCCAGCACATATTAGATGCTTAATAAATGCTTGTTGACTTGAATTGAATCACCAGTTAGTGGTTTTAGAAGACAGGGCAGATGTGTTAGCATTTGGTGAACTAGCCCTTCTGTGGGACAGCTCCCTCTCTTTAATGATGCTACAAATAAATTGCATTTAATTACATTAATTCACATAATGAGTAACACTGAACTATTCTGAGTTTTGCAATTGTTATTTTAAATCCTCACTCTTCTTTTCTCCAGCCTCAGGACTGGTTTTTCTCTCTACTTCCTAAAGCAAAATAATGTCGGAAGGGCCCTAAGAACTTAATCTCTTAAATGATATAAAGGTAAATATCTTCAAAAAGGCAAGTTTGTAGAGAACTACTTAAATAGAGCTTCCTTGGTAGACTCTCCAGCATAAGGTAGCCCTCAAAGGCAAGAACTTACAAATATCTCATTATCTGTCCTAGGGAAAGACAAATTCATCTGAGTGTCACATTTTAGGAAAGACATTGAATACCTGGAGAGTGTCCAGAGAAGTACCTGGAGATCCTACCAGATGAGGATCAGATGAAGGAACTGAAGAACTTGGAAGTTGTCCAACTCCTCAGAGTTGTCAGTATTCCTCTTTTCCCCTAAATTAGTCTTTATTTCCTTTGGGCACCTTTTATATTTACTTATTTGTGATCATGTTGTACCCCTCTAATAGAGAGGTTCATAATCTAGACCTCATGGAGGATCCATTGATAAGATTTTTAGATACTCCATGAATTTGGATGGGAAAAAATTACATCTTTATTTTCATTAACTTCTAATTAAAAATGACCATTTCCTTTCATTATGAATTAAAAAACAAACAAAACAAAATATGATTCTTGATCAGACGGCCCAACAGGTTTTTGATATTTAAAAAATTATCAGCCCCTATAAAATGTCACCTTTTTGAAGTCAGGGACTATTTTCAACTTTAGTGCCCAAAGAAATACTTGGAATCTAGTAGACACTTAATACATGCTAATTGAATTGGGGATATGACACAGATTTGAAACTGCCAAGTTTTTCTGACTCAAGCTATCCATTGCCCCATGCAAGTTTTCCCATGAGTAAAGTTAAGGCTTATTGGAGCACTGGTACCCAGCACTTCCTTAGGGGATTTATTTGCTTGAGAAGGAAAAGGGAGGAGAAGAGAGTAGAGAGAACTCTTTTAGAACATTGAAAAAAGGGCCTCAACATTCAATGCTTGCTCTGCTTTTGCAGAGCTCATTTGGAAAAGCTAGTTTTAAAAATAGACTCCATATTCGCTGTGGAGAATAGGGTCTATTGTGTGAACGGACCTCTCTCAAAGTGTGCAAGTACCCAGAAGCTTACTCTTTGGGGTTGAATTTCTTCTAGTATTATAGCAGAAACAGGCTGGACTGCACACGCTTCTTTGGAACTGTTTATTAAACTAAGCTTTAAGGGAAATGAAACCAAAGATTCTTCCCAGCCTTGCAGAAACCCTTTTTTCCCCTTGTGCTATTTACAAACTTAATATCTCTCTGTTGACAACTAAGAAGAGAGATTAAACTCAAGGAAGATTCCGACTACAGTTTAAGGTTATATTGGGGGCTTTCATTTAGTGAGTTTTTTCAGAGCCGGAAATCACTAGAATAATCCTTCATCGGGATTTATAACCACATTTCCTCCAAAGACAGTATCGGAAAGCTACAGGGGAAGGCCTGTTCTCACCCACACTGGTTTATAGCCCAGCTACAAAGTGGAAGTTAAAACTTCCCGTTTTGTTTTGTTTTGTCTTGTTTTGTTTTTTTCTTGAAGAAACAATGGTTTTACGTTCCCCTAAGGATATCATGACCTCATGCAGCAGAGCAGAGACCATCGGCCATCCAAGAGAGCGTGGTTTTCTTCTCCCATAGAAAGTCACCTCCCTCTAAGCTCCCTTCGAAGTGCTGGGGTCCAAAGGACTTGTAGGAAGGAAGGATTATTCACTGAGTTTAGACTCCCAGACATGAAGCACCCGCGTCAGGACTGGTTTTAATTTTTCTTTAATGAGAGCTTATTTCTTCCTTTTCAACTCTGGGTGTGTCGATGCTCGTTCAAAACCAAACATTCAAAATTTCCCCTTTGAACAAGTCTTGTGGTTTTCATACAGCCCTTTCTGGTAAGCTTTGGGCCACTTTCTTTTCGATTTTTCAGTTTTGATAGAATCATAGATTTAGAGAAGAAAGAGGTCTTAGAAGGCATTGAATCCAATCCTTCATTTCAGCAAAGCAAAGAAAAAAAGAATGTTAAGGAAGTTATAGATGGATTAAGTGACCTATCCAAAGTCACTCAGGTGACAAATGACACCAGGAAGATTTGAATCCTTGTCCTCTAGGTCTAGATTTAATGCTGTTAGCAAGACTTTTATGCAGACCTGATCGAATGAAGTGAGCAGAGCAGGGAGAGTAATTTAGGCAATAACTAGCACTTTTAAAGACTTTGAGAACTCTAATCAAGGCAATGACTAAATCTGATTCCTGACGACCAGTGATAAAATGTACTCTACTGACAGAACGGAAAGATTCAGGGTACAGATCAAGACATATGGACAGAAAAGGATTTTTTTTGGTTTGGCTATACATATTTTTTTTCCCCCAGTGGAGAAGGGAGGAAACAGATTTTTGTTAAGTAAAAAATAAAAATTAAAACAGCGTTCTTCCCATACACCAAAGAGAAACAAAGGTGGAAAATTAGCAAAAGTTTTACTTTGTGAGTATCGTGAACTTCTTGAGTTTTATGACATAGCCAAGGGACTGTGATGTCATCAGGATAGAAAACTACCAGTGTTGAAATTCCCTTCATCACTGCAGGTGGCAATCCATTTATGATCATAGGATTCTAGCTATGATCCTTCAAGGCCCTCTGGTCAATCCCTTCATTTTACAGTTGAGGAAACTCAGCCCCAGAGAGATCAAGTACAAAGTAAAGCAAATGGCTCCCAAGATCCCTTCTTACTTTAAAATTCTAACTCACCTAAACTCACAAAGCTAGTAATGGTTGGACCTAGAACTTAACTCAGGTCCCCTGATCCTTGGTCAATGCTCTTTTGTTGTTTGTTGTTGAGATAAGGAGTTAAATCTCAGTTATATACAACTACTTAGGATCAGAATGGATTCAAATCCGGGTATTTCTAACTGTATCCTCTTTGTCACATTGTCTCTGTGAATGATGCCCCAAAACAAAATTTATCAATTAAGAATCCTATAAACTAACAGAACTGGTTTTCTTTCTTTCTTCTTTTTATTTTGTTTCCTTACTCTCATTTTCTCTCTTCTCATAGCATCAGAATTTAGAACTGGAAGGGACTTTTGAGGACATCTCTTCTTTTATATACATATACATACATATATATAAAATCTTTTTTTTTATTTAGAAGTTAGAAGTTATATGCATGGGTAATTTTTATAGCATTGACAGTTGTCAAACCTTTTGTTCCAATTTTTCCCCTCCTTCCCCCCCACTCCCTCCCCCAGATGGCAGGTTGACCAATACATGTTAAATATATTAAAGTATAAATTAAATACAAAATAAGTATACAGAGGAAAAGCAAAGTAAATGGCTCACACTCTTCCAGGAAATTTTTTCTTCTTTTTGTGTAGTCCTGACCTCTAGCTATTCGTTCAATTCTCCTTCTCTCTCTTTTCAAGGAGAAGCAGAAGAATTAGTATTACGTCAAGGCAATAGATAGGATTTCATCGGACACCAAAATAAAAGTTGTGTGATGGTCCCAGCCCTCCCTTTGGCAGAGATTTCTGGAGGATATGGATTTCAGCTGAGAATTTGACGGCATCTCTCATGCTGTCCTTGTGGATGGGAGAGAGAGAAGAGATCAAAGCACCGATTGTGGAAATAGTTGTATGAAAAAGCCAAAGAACAATCATAAACTAGTCAGTATCAGCTTTGAGGGAGGTACCTAATAGAGTTTCCCTCGGATCTAACTCCAATTCTGTACTGTTCAATATTTTTTCTTATTGATGTTGTTCAGTAGTGTACGATTCTCTGTGACCCCATTTAGGGTTTTCTTGACAAAGATACTGGAGAGTCATTTCCTTCTCCAGTTCATTTTACAGATGAAGAAACTGAGGTAAACAGGGTTAAGTGACTTGCCCAAGATCCCACAGCTAATAAATATCTGAAGTCAGATTTTAACTCAGGAAGATGAGTCTAACTCAGGCCCAGTGTCCTATCCACTGTGACATCCTATCAGCCTTCAACATGTATATCAGCGACTTAAGTGATCAAGATTAGAGATGCTCAACAATGACAGTCACCATCTGAAAACTTCTCCAAACTGAGAAGTTTTAAGTTTTATTATGAAACTAAATATGAAAACAAGCAGGTAGATATTGATTGGAGCTACTGAGAACAACACTTAGAAGAAAAGAAAGATAAAGCTTTGTACTCCTCAAGCTGGAGAAAACATGGCTGGGTGAAAGCTTGCATGATGAAAAATATTTAAGGGCTTTAGAGGACTGAAACAATGACTCAACAGTATGACGCGATAACCAAATGTCTATGAGCTGGTACCCTCTGGCTCCCTTCTCAGAACCAGGATGCTACATCTGTCCCCTTATGGGTCAAGGCTACTCTGATGACCTTGAAGGCTCTGTTTAGTGCTGTTCAGCTTCACCTCCCCCTCACAGGAGCCACATGACTCTAGCCACTGAATATAAATTATCCTTTACAATTTACTTCACATATATAAGAAGAGAGAACAAACCTCCCTCCAATGCCTTTGTTTCATACTTTCCCCTACAATAACTCCTTCTCTGGAAGAGTGGATTCACTTTTAGCATTGTTCCGATATAACATTGGTTCCACCAAGTTTATGTCCTAATGAACTTTAATTAGTGGGTGAGTCTTTCTCTCAGCTGCTCTGGACTGGGGTCCTAAAGATCATTCCCAGAGCTCCCTGGTGCACTGATGTTGTGCTAGCTGCCGATCTGGACTCTGGAAAATCATGTTGTCAAGGAATCTGCTCAACCTTTTGAAACGTACAAGATTGAAGGTTCTACTTCCTTTACCTAGAACAGAAAATAATATGCAAAGAACAAAGAAGAAGGCACTTTCAAATGGCTTCAAAGGGGAGATGGCACCTTTTACATCATCATTCAACCCCAGACTCTGTGAGCCATTGAACCAAAAGGGTCCTCTGCCCCATCTAGAAAGGCCTAAATGAGACGGCTGAAACTCATGGCCTTTTGGGAAATCTTCATTTCTAAAACACGGCTCCTCCTAATCACACAATTAGTAACCAGAATCAGGCATGGAATATTAATGTATGTCCCATAGATTCTCTAGAATGCTTCCTCCCACGCTGGCTCCTCAGCTTCCAGACGTGGGAAAGTGTCATTCCCAGAGTTTTGCCCATGTGCCGGTCCACTATTACATGTAGCATGTTGTATTAAAGCAGTATAGAAATGTGAGCTCAGAGGGGGCGAGGTGATATGAGAGAAGGGGAAAAGGAAGAAGGGGGGAGGAGGAAGGAATGGCCTGCTGTAGATTTGACTTTCCGTGTCTGAGATTCTGGGATTCCGCCTCTTCATTTGGAGACAAAAAAAAAAACAGACTTCAGCCATTTCAGCTACATAATACTGATAAGCTATCCTCTCTTTGCTTCGAGCCACTTACTGATGCAGAACACAGTTTCTCTGTGACTTACCGTAAGAACTGCTAGAGCTACCGTGACCAAAAACATCACTCTGCAGCCAATCTGGAGACGAGCCTCTCCACACTCACCTAGGCTTTCCGCCGACATCAGGTATATGTCCACAAGCCCATAAGCTTTTCCAGCTTCATAGGACCAGCTTGGGTTCCACTGGCATCCCCTTTCAAGAATCTCCCTCCACCTAACTCCGTGGTCGGCACCATGATGAGACCAAATGAGGGTAATTGGAAAGAATAATGGCTTTGGAGTCAAGCGGTTTTGTTGTTCAGTCATTTTGCAGCTATGTCCAACTGTTTGTGACCCCTTTGGGGAGTTTCTTGACAAAAATACTGGAGTAGTTTGCCCTTTCCTTCTCTAGTTCATTTTACAGATGAGGAAACTGAAGCAAATAGAGTTAAGTGTCCAAGGTCCAAGGAACTCACTTCCTGACAACAGTCCCAATGTTCTATCTACCACACCATCTAGCTGTTCAAGTCACAGGACATGAATGCAAATTCTACTTCTGCCATTCACTTCTTGTAGAAGTTAGCCCTTCTTTGACCTCAGTAAAATGAGATTTCTAAGGTTCATGGTAGCTTTGACTGATTTTTAATGGAGGTAACATTAGATGCTAGAGCTCAGGACTGGGTCTGACTTGGAGCATCCATCAATGTCACTTTTCTCCCACTCAGACTATCCCTGAGGCTACAATTGACTTTTGTTTTGTCATCTCCACCTTTTTCTTTCTATAACCAAGCTGCCCTTGATGGGAAATTAGCCTCATTTCACCTAAATAAAAACATTCAGATGTTGCCCTGGTAGACATTGGACCCCTTCTATCTGCACCCTGCTGCCTCTCGGCAGAAAACTTCCTTCCTCTGGGCCCCTTCTCATATTTCCCATTTGTCAACCTATTTTTTTCAACCTGCTTTAGAAGTGATGTAACTCAACAGCCTCCAAGGAATGTAGTTTTAGGAGCTCTTCCGTGGTCCCAAGGACAGCACAGCCTTTGTGCTAGAGACATATTTGATGTGAAGGCCTAAGATTAATTATAAAGGGCGTAGAACCTCATTTTTGTCAACCCATCCAGAAACCCATTAACTGAACAGCCCATTCCTTGTAACTACATCAAGGGAAGTGACATTCATGGCGGGAGGGGGAGAACCCAAGAATAGTATGGTTTGGTGGAAATATTTTAGGATTTAGCATGCAAGGACCTGGAATCAAATTTCGGGTCTGCTCCTTAACTATTTACTAACTCCGTGATCCTGGATGAGTCACTTTCCCTCTCCGAATCCTGGTTTCCTCATCTGTAAAATAAGAATGCTACCTTAGGTGATGCCCGAGGTTCCTTCTAGTCTAAGGAACCACAATCAGTGACTGCTGCAGTTAATGATGGTACACTAGCTTCATTTTTACAGTAATGTCCTCATCTGATAGTCCTGGTATTAAGGTTCCTTTCACACCGGGATTTCTACAGTGACCAGTCATTCCCCCCATTTCCCCAGTGGCCCGCTTTCAGCTGCAGGTCTCTGTTGTCTCAGCTATGCTTCTTCACAGCATCCTCTTTTGGCCTCAACTCACAGTCTATTCCTCATAGACATTGCCATTGGGAGGCCCCCAACTCAGATTGCGCCGCGGGACTCATCAAAGGTGATGACTCAAATAGCAGAATGAATATAGGAGATTTCCCTTATTGGGTCTTAAGCAGAAGGAAGGTCTTCGAAGAGTGGCTCAACCTCCAATTTTCAGAGAATCACAATATCTAGGAGTTTGGATGACCTTCTAGTACAACTCATTGGGGGATGAGGTCAAGCAAGAAGGCCGTGATATCCAGATATATGGTTTCAATAGTGTAACTACCTCCTGGATGGAAACTCCCTTCATCAGTGCAGTTCAACATAGTTGTTGTGAGAGGTGCTTGGGGGCACTTACAGATTAAGTGACTTGCCTCTAACTGCTCAGCTCATAAACTTTAGGGATAAGACCAGAATTCAGAGCTAGCTAACTCCATGGTCAGCAATCTGTTCACTAAACCATTCTGCTTCTCTTGTTGCTGCGTATGGAAGACAAGCATGGTCCCTTTTTTTCTGGAGTAGTCCTTTCTTGAAAATCAGAACAATTACTCTTCTCCAGTCATAGGATCAAGGGTCTTTGAAGACTATTTAATCCAGTTCTCTCATTGTACAAATGACATAACTCAGTCCCTGAGAGTTAAATCAAGTTGCCCAAACCCATATCAGTAGCAAGTAATATAGATGGGATTTGAACTCTTGTCCTAGGACTCCAGAATCAATAAACTTTTCTCTGTACCACAAATGCCTCTCAACTTTCCCTGTTCTTTTGGTGTCGGAGTCCCCACATCTGCCAGTTCTTTCTGCTTCCCGGGATGGAGTTCAACTGGGCCAAAAGTTCTTTCACTATCTACATTCTCATCTCGGGCACCAACTCCCATTAGTCATTTTTTGCTCTGTCCCTTTCCAATCTAAACATCATTCTTCTGGGCAAAGAAAACAGAAGGAAAACAACAGTTGACTTATTCCATCATCACGAGTTATAGGATTTCATCCATCCCCAAAAGCAGTCCTCTCTCTTCTGGGAGCCTCCTCTTTTTCCCAAAGAAGATTAAAGAAAAAAATTTCAAGTCTTGTCATTACCAGCAAGAAAGTCACACACTTGACAGCTACCTCTCACAACACCTGATAAGGAAAGCAAAGGAAACCTAAGGCAGGTAAGGTCTTGAGTCCTATTGCCTCCTTTCAATCAATCAACCAATTACTTACCAAGCACTGACTGTATTCCAGACCTTGAACTGAGTGATGAAGATACAAAAACATGCTCTATTTTCTTCTTCCTAAGTAATACAGGGCTCCACACAACCACTGGCTCTCCTACCACAATCTAACACTTTCCACAGCTAGTCTAGCACATCTCACCTTTATAATGCACCAGCCTCTGAGGGTTGTAGTGATTAGATGCTGGACAAAGAGGAAGAGCTGGTTCACATCCTGCCTCAGACACTTCCTACTGTACGTGATCCCAGGCAAGTCATTGAACCTCTCCCAGCCTCAGTTTCTTCATCTGTAAATTGACCACAATCATTTCATATTTCACAAAATGGCTATGAAAGCTGATTGAGCTAATCTATATAGAAGACTGAATAAATTTACTTAAATGTCATCTGCTACCATTAGCAGTAGTTTCTAGGAATACTAATTGTAATGCTTTCTAGATTTTCTGAAGGTATGAGTATTGTCAAGGAAACTCATCACTGATAGCATGTGAGCTCCTCCTTTGTGTGAGTCATTGGCTCAAGGACACCTTGTTTGATTAGAGATTCAAGTTCTAATTGAGTTGTGTTAACATAATCCTATCCCATAGCCCAAAGAATCATTGATTAAAATCTAAATAGTCCTTTGAAGTCATTAATCCCATTATTTTTTTTTATAGATGAGAAAACTGAGGCCCAGAAAAGGCAAGGATCTCACCTGTGATCATGCAGTTAAGTGTCAAAGTTGGGGTCCTAGCTCCTCTACTCTATCTCCTGTACTGTGTGCCCCATCCCTTGTTTTCTTATCCCCAGAATGGGAACAACAATGCTCTGCATCCCAGGTTTGCTCAGGGGAAAGTTTATCTCCCTCATCCCTCTTCCATGTCTCCTTCTGAAAATTGTAATTAAATCCCAACTGGCCACACGCTAATGAATGTCCCATTGTTCTATTCACCTTCTATGTGATACCTCAGCCCCTGTTAAATTGTAAACTCATTGAGGATGGAAAATGACTTGATATTATATTTGTATCCTCTACACTTAGTACAATATTTGATACATAGTAATCATTTAATAACCATTTTGTTGCTCATTATTCATCGCTGTATAAATGTACTTTGAAAAAACAAAGTACTGCAAAATACTTAATTATTATTATAGCCAATAGTATATATTATATTAATATTACATTATAATTATATAATACAAAGGTGTGAATTATAATTTATAGTATTATATTTATACCATATCATTAATAGGGTGAAAAATATTCATATGATATAATTTTATTATTGTCACTATTATTTTTATTTTTATTATTAAATCTTACACTGCAGTATAAACGTGAACTACTAGTTCACTTAGTCAGGATTTGACTCAGATTCAGACACTGCTACCAAGGTATCATTTCTAGGGTATAAGAAATCAGCGTGATGATCAATGTGATGATCTCTGTATACAATAACATCAATACCCTCTCAAAAAGCTACATTTGGGCTTTTACATTTTTAAACTGTTCATTAAAAATTTGGTTGTTAAGAGAGGGTGGGATGTCTTTGCCGAACTTGACCTCATTGAAGCTAAATGACAGGTGGGGAATCTGTTGACAGCTTGATTTTCCACCCGTCACAATGCTTCGGACACTGACTCCTTGTTCCTTCCAAAAGAGTCTTGTGCCCTAGGCCTTTGTGATGACAAGTAGAAGACTGTTTGTCATATTCATAATGAGCTCCTAGCAATTTGGAGCCCTCAGAATGCATGGGGACCTCAATGGCTTCAACAACCAAGAAGCCCAAGCAAGAAGACAGGGTAGAGGTACAGCATCTTCTGGATGTAACCAGTACCAGTGTCCATCCAGGACTCATAACCGCCTAGAATTAAATTTAAAGTAGATTTAATATTTTGGTATTATAATTCCCCGTCCTCCTTCCATTGATCCCCAGAATATATGATCCCAGTTTTTCCTCTGCTGATTCACCCTGTGAGCAATTAGGATGATCTGAGACTGGGTGATGGCAATGGCTGACACAGCTCTTAATCTTCCTTAGGTAATTCAAGGATAGAAAGGCCCATTTCTCAGGGAGATTCTGGATACCACTGTTTACCAGAAAGAATCGAGAGTGAAAAGTGTACTACCTGGTACCTTCTAGTCTGGGTGGGATCCTCTTCTCTTGGCCAGAAATGGTGCTTGTAAATTTTTGATAAATAAATTTTTGATAACCAGCAAAGAATGAAGTGGATTTCACCATGATTGAACTTTATTACAGCAAAAGTTAAACTAGAAATCTGTAACTATAGCATAAATCTAGGGGGAAACCACTCAGGGATCCAGTGAATAAAATCACTGTGTATACACTAAGGCTTGCCCCTCTCTGCCCTATACATAGAAATAGAATCCAAAAGAATCGAACATTGAACATTTATTTTTTCCCTAGAGAATATGATTTTTTTTGACAATTTTATTTTATTTTTAATTTTTTAAATTATAGTTTTAAAAAAATTTCAAAACATATGCACAGACAATTTTCAACATTTATCTTTGCAAAACCTTGTGTTCCAAATTTTTTTCTTCCTTTCCCCCAAACCCTCCCCTACATGGCAAGTAATCCAATATGTTAAATATATTTCCACAATTATTATGGTGCACAAGAAAAATCAGGTCAAAAAGGAAAAAATGAGAAAGAAAATAAAATGCAGACAACTACAAAAGAGTGAAAATCCTATGTGGTGATCCACACTCAATCCCCACAATCCTCTCTCTCTAGGTGCGGATGGTTCTCTTCATCACAAGACCATTGGAACTGACCTGAAGTGCCTTGCTCTTGAAAAGAACCGCATCTGTCAGATTTGATCATGTTGTTGCCGTGCATAATGTCCTTCTGGTTCTACTCATTTCCCTCAGCATCATTTCCTGTAGGTCTCTCCAAGCCTCTCTGAAGTCATCCTGCTGATCGTTTCTTACAGAACAATAATATTCCATAACATTCACATACCACAATTTATTCAGCCATTCTCTAACTGATGAACATCCACTCAGTTTCCAGTTTCTTGCCACTACAAAGAGGGCTGCCACAAACATTCGTGCACATACAGGTCCCTTTCCCTTCTTTATGATTTCTTAGGGATATAAGCCCATTAGAAACACTGTTGAGTCAAAGGGTGTGCACAGTTTGATATCCTTGGGAGAGTTCCAAATTGCTCTCCGAAAGGTTAGATCAGTTCACAACTCCACCAACAGAACACTGAACATTTATTAAGCACCTACTACATATTGGCACTGTGCCAAGGTGGGGAAGGGAGAGAAATTTCCCTCCAGTCCATGTGGTGAATCATAGTATCCCCTATATAATATGGTCATGGGATTCTTAGAGAAGTGTTATTGCTTTCCCTCAAAATTCTAGAACTACTCAAGGGATGGGGTGTCTTTCTAATGAGATTGGCTCAAGACTCCGTCCTCCTGTTCCCCCCATCCCCAATATTAATTGTCTGTTATTTATGACCCAATGACTAGTGCTCCAACCCCAGGAAGCCAGGTGCTACAGGAGCTAAGTGTCACAGTGAAGAGAGTGCCAAACCTGGAGTCAGGAAGACTCATCTTCCTGAGTTCAAATTCAGACACTTACTAGCTGTGTGACCCTGGGCAAGAGACTTAATCCTGTTTGTCTCTGTTTCCCCATCTGTAAAATGAGCCAGAAAGGGAAAAAGCAAAGCACTCTTGTATATCTTTGTCAAGAAAGTCCAAATGGAGTCACAAAGAGTCAGACTGAGTGACCAGCAACAACAACAATATGTGTATATGAAACAAAACAAAACAAAACAAAACAGTGGGAGCATGGACTTCTGAGGAAGAAAGCATCATAAGCCAACAAAGCTTCCGGGTTATGGTGGTGAGATAACACAAGGAGAGACTTCAAAACGGGTTGATTTCTAGATTCAAATAGCAGTTGTTAATGGTTCAACGTCCATACAACAGGAGGTTGTCAGTGGATTGCTCTAGGGATCTGAACTCAATTTTCTGCTGTGTGATATTTTCATTAGTGTCTTGTTTGAAGGCGTAGAAGATGCATTTATCCCCCAGCTCTCCCAGTGTGGGACTGATAGGCAATATACTGGATGAGAATCAGAATCCCAAAAGATCTTGACGGGTTAGAGTATTGGAACAAATCTAATAAAATGAAAGTCAGGAAGGATAAATGTAACATAGTATACTTGAGGATGACAAATCAAAAAGAGAAGAGAGGGATTCCTAAATAGATAGCAACTAGTTTGAACATTTTGGGGGGTTTTTGTCGACTGCCAACACAATGGGAACCAGCGGCACAATGGGACAGCCAGAGACTGGATTAAGAAAGACAGTTTTCCGGAATGAGGTAGATTGATGGCCTTTCTATGCTCGGCCTTTGTCAAATTATATTCCTCCTTTCATTCATCACATTTCATTCATCATTTCATTCCTTATCCTATATTAAATAAAGAGGTATTCTTGATTGTTCCATGGGTTTCGGTGCTTTCTGAATTTCCCCTTTCTTCCTTGGTCTTCCCATAGCCTCCTCCCTCAGCAAATAGCTTGAAGTCTTGGTCTCTGAAACAGCTTCTGTATTCAAAAATAGCATCTAGGATACAAATGAGTTCTCATATGACAGTGTGGTATTAACTTTCCAAAGAACAAGCAGGGCAACAGGACATGTACCTACCTGCAAGGACAAGATATTTGTCTTTACAAGTAAACTGGTCAACCACATTGATTTAGAGGGACCGAATCTGGACAGAGCCAGCCCCCGTGCCCAGGAAGGCTCTTGATGATTGTTTCCTGTTGGTAACAAAGTCATGGACCTGTCTCTTCTGTGTAGAACATCACAGACACTCGGGTAGGGACTGAGAAAATGACCAATTGCTGCATAGCCGCAATTCTCTTATTCCCCTTTGAAGTTCCTTTTAAAGTAGAGAAAAAGCATCGGTCATGTTCAATAGTCTCCAAAAATAACTGAAGGGAATGACACATTTGCAAAAGGCCTTTCTGGATCCAATCTTAAATTTCCCAATGAGGTCTCTGGTCGTGAAGCCAAATCCACTCTCCTTTGGGTCAAATGAATCAAACAGCCAGGGAAAAGAAAGGCAGAAATCTTGGGCCCCAAATCCAAGGTCAGAGTGACCCTGAGGGCCACTTATATAAATCTTACTGGCCATTAAAGTTAATCCCACTTGGTTATTATGTGCACAACTTGGAAGAAAGAATTAATTTTCCCTCTCAAATACACCAGGCATATTTGCTCATACTATTGTAAATTTAAAGCTAGTTTACTCCACCCTCACCACTTACTTTTACAAATGTGTAAATGAGGCATTTAAGTGATTTGTCCTGAGTCACACAGCTAGTGTCTGAGATGGGGTTTTACCTCAGGTCTTCCTGATTTCTATACTCTAGTAAGCAGTTCTGCCTAGTCAATTCAAGCTGGGCTTAAGGCAGAGCTAAAGAGATAGAAAGCTCATATTTTCTTTGTTCTTTTCTTTTTAGCTTTAATTTTTAAAAATAAATTAATAAGCATTTATTTTCTCTCTGGCCCACTTTCCTCTGTTGAACAACAAAAAATCCAAAAACCCTTAATAAATATGCATACTTAACAAAACAAATCCCCATATTTACCAGGTTCAAAAATATATGTTTCATTCTTCCTCTGGAGTCCCTCACCTCTCTGTCAGTGTGCTTCATCAAAAAAAAAAAAAAAAATCTAAAATCAGGAGTAATCATCGAGTTGAATAAAGTTCTAGACTTTCCATGTTATCTGTTTTGGCATTATTGTGTTATAAATTGTTCTGGTTGTATTCACTTCACCTCTGAAATTATCCCTTTCTAATTTCTTATAACTCAATAGTATTTTATGACATTCATATACCACAGTCTGCTCAATCCTTCTCCATTGATGGGCAATCCCCCTCCCTCCCCTCTTTGTTTCTAGATTTTTGCCAATACAAAAAGGGCTGCTAGGAAAAGATAATGATAAATGTTGGAGGGCTTGTAGGAAAAGTGGGATACTAATACATTGTCAGTGGAGTTGTAAACTGATCCAACCATTCTGGAGAGCAATATGGAACTATGTCCTAAGGGCTTTCAAACTGTGCATACCCACTTTGACCCAGCAGCATCTCTACTGGATCTGTATCCCAAAGAGATCATTAAAAGGGCCTCTGTGTACAAAAATGTTTGTGGCAGCCCTTTTTGTAGTGGCAAAGAACTGGGAACTAAGTCAATGCCCATCAGTTGAGAAATGGCTGAATGTAAGTTATGGTATATAAATGTGATGGAATATTGTTGTTCTATAAGAAATGATCAGCAGGATGATTTCAGAGAGGCCTGGAGAGACTTGATACTAAGCAAACAGAGGAGAGCCAAGAGAACATTGTACACAGCAACAAGATTATGATCAACTGTGATGGACCTGGCTCTTTTCAACTATGAGGTGATTCAGGCCAGTTCCAATAGACTTGTGATGGAGAGAACCATCTACACCCAAAGAGAGGACTGTGGGGACCCAATATAGTATTTTTACCTTTTTTATTGTTGTTTGCTTGCTGGTGTTTTTCTTTCTCTTTTTTTTTCCTTTTTGATCTGATTTTTCTTGTACAGCATGATCTTTGTGGAAATGTGTATGGAAGAAGTGCACATGTTTAACCTATAGTGGATTGTTTGCTGTCTAGGGAAGGGAGAGAGAAAAATTTGGAACACAAGGTTTTGCTAAAGTAAATGTTGAAAACTATCTTTGCATGTATTTGGAAAAATAAAAGGCTATTATTTTTAGAAAGAGCTGCTAGAAATAGTTTAGTACATATGGGTCCTTTTTTTTTTTCTTTGACTGAATCATAGACCTAGTAGTGGTTTAGTTGCGTCAAAAGGGATGTACAGTTTAGTAACTTTACCATAAGCCTTACAGAGTACACAAGAAGCCCAAATTAAAATATCCCTGGACTGTGAGGCTGGACAACCACATATATGAGCAGAGCAGAAAATAGCACTTTAATCTGAGAGACTATGGGGAGCAGATTCCTACCCCAGAAGGGAAAGCCTCTAGCATGTGCCATTAGTCAGAAGTGGAGGGCTCCAACTGTACAAATGGCATTTTAAGAAGGTTATGATTGTCAAGCTGTCAGCACTAGGAGCTGGAGGGTATTCTTCCTGGTAGTTAGATACAGATGAAGAAATGGAGGCCTAGAGTAGAGAAATGACTTATTAATTAGTGGCAGAGCTGAGATTCAAGCCTGACTACCCAGATGTCTAGATCAGTACTCATGGCATTACCCCTTTATTATTTTGAAACTTTTTATCTATATCTCTTCGGTGCTGTCCGTGATGGGTGTGTGGTCAGGGAATCATAAAATTCTAGATTTGGAAGGAACCTTAGCCTTGATTTAGTTCCAAACTTCTGTTGGATGGAGAAATCTCTTCAACATCCCCAAATGGAGCCCCAGCCTGCAATTAAACGAGTATTTATTAAGCACATCCCATGTTGCAGGCTCAGTACTAAGCACAAGGGATGAAAATTGGCCCCTGCTTTCAAGGGGCATATCTTCTACTTGGGGATCCAGCCTCTAGTGAAAGAGAAATCACTATTTCATGAAGTTTCCTATGCCCTCTTCAGAATCCACCTACCGCCAACTTTGACCCACCGGTCACAAGAATAGCCCAGACTTAGGCATCTTCAGTATCCACATTCCTTTAGGCTTAGCCTAAATATCTTTAGTCTCAGGGTCTAAGAACTCCATTTTATCAGCAAATTGGCCTAAGAAACATTCGACATTTTGAAGTAATCAAGTTTATCTTTGTCTGCTCCCATCACCCCTTTTTTCTCAAAATTTACATCTGCTTTTGTCATCTTCCCCATGACAACCACTTCCTTCATGCTGTGGAAGTACTGCCGAGGGCCGGCCCCACAGTGTTTTACACTGCTTTATTTCATGTTCTCAAGGAATGCTGTTTTACCAAAATATTACTCCCCTCCTCCCAATCACCACTCTTTGTGTTTCTCCTCCCATCAAAGTTCGCCCATCCCATGTCCCCTTCCCTTAAGTCCCTGACATAGGTACAAATAGCTTATTAAACTGAATACAAGTCCCACTTTCCTTCCATTATGGATTAATGATCTCAGAAACGTAAGGAAATCCATAGTCATCTAATTCTATTTATATATGGCTAAGAACCCTATTGTGGGACAGGGGAGGTAAGTACTTTCCCCCCATGTTCTACAACCCCAGAAGAGAATGTTGCAAGCGAGGGAATTGTGAGGCAGACCCAAGCCAGTTGAGGTTAATTTTGGCCCCAGCTGGATTGATCCAGGCCCAGCTGTGGGTCCTTTGGTTTTAGGACTCTGATAAAAAGTACCAGAAATGCTGTGGAACCTCCTCTAAGTCACTTTAGAGTCTTGGTGGTCATGTGATCCTAGACAAGACGCATAACTTATGTCTGCCTCAGTTTCTTCATCTTGCCGACTTCCTTCTGTGCCTACAGCTTTTTATTTAATCTTCTTTCTGGCGGTTTTTATCTGCTTTCATCCTCTGAATTGCCTTAAAAGCTTCTTGAGGGATATGTCTTCTACCTGAGGGTACTGGGACTATAATTCTAGTAAAAGACAGCTCTGAGTGGCTATTTGCATCAGAAGAGGAATAATAACCTGGATAAAATTCCATTAAATCATACCTAACAAGTGGGCATTTATCCTCTACTTAAAAAAGACAGTATGAAGTAGATAGATGATAGACTGTAGGGCCTCGGAGGCAGGAAGTTCCTGGTTAAGGGCAATCTTCAGGAAACTCCTACCTGTGTCACTTTGGGCACTTCACCAAACCTCTGAACTTGGCATCCTAAAGGGCAACTAAAGAAAATCCACTTAATCCATTTAAAAACAGACAAACAAAGACAACCCTCTCTTAGGCTGTCGTTTCAGGTCAAGTCAAAACTTTGGTTTCCTCTGGGTCTCACCAACAGGCCGAGGGGGAAAGCAGCAGACAGCTTACATCCTCTCCACCCCCACCATCTTCTTTCCTTTGGCAGCATCAGTGGTTTCTTCTCACTTTCATTGTGAAGAGAGCTCTTTCTTCACTGGAAAAAAATGTGAGTATATGTTGCAGTGAAATTTTTTTTTTAATGACTGCAGATGAAACAGTTCTTCCAATTTCTAGTTCTTAAAAATACATAATTCTTGAAGAATATTTTGTTCTTAGGTTCTTCTTAAATGCTCTCTTCAAATTGCTTAGAGAAAAAAGTACACATCCTTCCCAAACAAGATCATTCTCCCTCCCAGGTGCCATAAAAAGTGGCCCACACCAGACAGGGAGTTGCTTCCAAACACCTACTCCGTCAACCTGCTGCAGCCTAATATTCCAAAGAGTAGGTCTGCGGGCTATGAAAGGCACCATTTAAAAAGGCAGGAGCTTTTCCTGAGAATTAGCCTTTTAGTCTTTCCCATTAGCAGACATGTTTTTCTATTATCCATGAGTTCTTATGGGGATGAATTAAAGCAAAGTTTCTTAAGCCATAGGTTGCAACGCTAAATGAGATCACATAATTGAATGTAAGGGTCATGAAATTATGATTTATTATCAGTAAATTTTTGATATGTATCCCTGTTTTATAGGTACCAGGATCCCCATAAAAATTTCTTAGGTGAAAAGAGGTCATGAATGGAAAAAATTTAAAAGGCTCCGAGTTAAAGAATAAGGCAATGGATGAAAAACATTGATTAAACATTTATAGGTGCCAGGTGCTATGGTAAGCGTAAGGGATACAAATATAAAAGTGACACAGTCCCTGCCCTCAAGAAGCTTACATTCTAATTTGTGGAGAGAACAAATATATGGGAGTCAAGACCCAAAAAAGGGGAAGTTTGTCCTGGATGCCAAAAAATGGTGAGTGATGTGCCCTCAGTATGGATGTCAGCCTTTGATTCAGGCTGGCAGTAACTGGAAGCCCTGGGTTAGAGATAGAAGGCATAAAGGGAAAAAATATTAAGGTCTGTATCTTCTGAAGAGCCAAGAAGCAGAGAATTATTACTGAGACCCCGAGGGGGGTCTCATTGTAGCTCCAATCAGATCAAGAGAATTCGGAAAGAATCCTGGGTTTTAAAATCTTGATCCATTCAGAGGAACGATCTGGAACTGTCAAATGAACCCTGGATCGGCGTTATAAAGATAGACAACATTGAAAGGCCTAAGAACTTTATTCAAATCAATGATCAATCCCGATTTCAGAGTCTGAGTTTGGTTTTTGTTTTGTTTTGTTTTGTTTTTTGATGAAGCAGGCTGACTCTATGACTGGAAGAAGTCCCGACATCTCTGAGCCTCAGTTTCCTCATCTGTTAAATGAGGGAGCTCATCTATATTATCCAGACCATTTTCAGCTCAATTCCTATGTATTTGTCTAAACAGAAAGACAAAGAGCAGGAAGAAATTTCCTCTGAGATGCTTTCAGGAGTTTGTGGGAAAGATGGAAAATGCAGAGCCTAAGTGATGAAATATCCCTTTTCTCCAGAGCCATTTTGCACTGCTTGAGATTTCCTTCTTAATGGCCTACCATTGATTTTGTGAGTTCAGAGGTGACTAATGCAGCCCTGGAGAAGCAATTACCTGGTCCACTTCGGGGGCCCACATCTGATGTTCTCAAATTATCTTCTCCTTTCTATAAAAGGTTGGAATTGTCAAAAGCTGCCACAAAGAGAATGGACCTCATCATGCTGGGAGTGAACATGGGGGTCCAGCATCCCATCTTTAACATGCTCTTTGCCCTTTGGGCTACTCTAGGAGCCGCACACACAAAGGAGGCACTAAATGTGTAAGGAATTGACCTTGAGTAAGGGCACAAGCTGGCGACCTGCTCATAATTGGACACGATATTCCAGGTATTGTCTGATCTCAGAAGGGGATGGTATAATCACCTGCTCTTTACTTACCAAGAGTCTACCCATATGTAAATATGCTTACTCATAACCATGGACCACCTAGGAATAACGGTCCTAATTCCCAAGGTCTATTGCCCCACTTGAGAGTTTTATAAATGTAGCAACATTCTGGATTCACTATTACAGAGATAGTTCATCTATTTTGCCCTTCCAGGGTTCTAGGAGGACCCCCAAGGAGGTTCTTGGATAGTGCTATTGACCTGAACCCCCATTCCAGCATGTAATCCTTCACTGTTATCTGCCATTAATTAGCATGCCCAGTTACTCTTAACTAATCAACATAAATCAGCTTTTAGGAAGAGATATTTACTTCAAAGATATAGAAGAATAGAAGGTACTATTGTACCCCTGTTTCCCCAATACCTGCAGACTCACTCTATCCTATACATCTCAATCCCCAGAGAGAATGATCTCAAATTCAAAGTTTCTATGTAGGATTTGCTTCTCCTGGTCTCATTTCCAAAGGTGACATGGCCAATACAGGGATACTTCCATTTTTGCAACTGGGGAACTGGATCTTAGAGGTCCTTTGGGACTTCCATCCTCATTATCTGGCTTCCAGTATTGACTGTAGCTCCCATAATTCTGGTGTCTCATTTAGGGAATGGGTCTCATTTGGATCAAACCCCCAGCCGGGGAAAAAAAATCTGTCATGCATCCAAACCTGTGTCTTGTTTTATGTCTACATAGTAAGTCATTTGCTGATCCTTTCTTTTGCAGTTCCTTCCTCATTAGCATGTTCAAAACAGTTATAGTCAATTAGATTTTATCTTGCCAGAAAATTCAAAGTACTTTGGCAAATTATAGAAGTGACTCAAGGAAATAAAGGGAAGATTTGGAATCAGCTTCTGTCCACTCAGACAGAGCTGGAGTAATGGGGAAGAGAGATTCATTTTATATCTGATACTTATTCTCCTGAGTGGAAACCAAGTGATCACAGTAGCTCAGACATGTAGATTCCCTCAACTCTCTCATTCTGACCCCTGAAAACAAAGGCAGCTGCAGCCCCTGAAGTTCAGACAGTAGACTCCTGGGTGGGAACGCCAACACAGCCCACAAGTGGCCCAGTTTCTAGACTTACATCCGAGCTTGCCTGCTGTGGCTCCTCTCTCTTTCTCGAGCTGCATTTGAAATGAGTGTGATCAAAAATCTCCTTTTCTGAAACTGAAAGCAACAAGTCTGAACTCCTTCAGTGATACTCCATGTACACCTCATGTTCTTTTCAGCCTTTCCCGGGGCTGTCCTTCTGAATTATGTTTCTCAGAAGCCCACACAGCTGCTCTCCAAGGACTTCTCTCTGTCTGCAGAGATCCGTGTCCAAAGTCTGCTTTACGATTATCAAAAAGTGTACGGATTTGTGAATTTATCCATTCAGAAATAAGCTCCAAGCCCCCATCAAATGACAAGCCCTGACTCTTCTTTGAATTGGATATAGAGCATTCACTCTAACATAATGAAGTTGCCCCCTCCCCATTGAACAAAGAATAAATAAAGAATACACAAGAAGAAAACAATGAATAACAGGACTTGAGTTGTGCTGTTTACCCTCTCCCAGACCTCTGGCAGGACCCAAATCATCTGCATAGGATTGTTCTGAATCTAGCAGGCCTTAGAAATCTGCATTTTGAATTTGTGTTCTTTTCCCTTCCAGGGACAAAGAAGCTTCCACTAAATGTTCTGTTCAAGCTTCAGATAGGCTCAGTCTTTAGATTGAAACATAATGGATCTAGGATCATGGCTCTGTCCGGGGCAATGGTACTAGGGAGCCAATAAAAATGGGAACTATAGTTTTTCCCAGGGGACCTCTGACTCATTCTGTTAGCTCATTGTAGAGACAAGTTGTTGAACTCAGTAGCTAACCCTCACAAGGAGTAGCACTACCTAATTCCTCTCTGTCTGACCTTGAACGTGGCATTTCCCTGTAACATCTCCTGCTATTTCCTGAAGCATCTTATTCTCTTGATTCCTCCACCAAGCCATAGATAGTCCTGCTTTGCCATACATTAAGCAGGGGAAGAAGGCATAAAATAATCATATTAGTTGTTTGGGCTGCCATTTTGTGTGATTGACTCCTATTGATCGTAGCATCCATTAAAGCTATGCAATTTCTTTTCCAATAGCTACAGACTAGCCATGTACTTGTGCTATGGACTCCTTGAAACCAGGGAAACTTACATTAATCTCTATTAAAATTCTTCTCACGAGTTTGGGTTCATCCTTTTATGGCAGATAGAGTTTATGGAATTCTGACTCTGTCATCCAAATTAGTAGATATCCAAAGGGCAGGTGTGAACATGAGGGAGGACACAAGCTTTTACCAATGGGGAAACACCATCCAAATTCCTTTTTCCACCACTTCATCTAGAGGCCAATTTCTAATTCCTCTTTCCAGGTTGACAACCAACCACAACCAGGTCTGTGATCCCCTATTGCCAATGTTAGTTGATTGGGAAGCATTGGTGGCAGATTATAATTCGCTTAAGAACCCCTAATGTTCCTTGTTTATCAGTCTATCTACAAAACAAACCATGCATGAGCTGTTCATTATCACTTATAACATCAATAGCAAGCAGTGTTGAAATAATCTAGTTTTTCCCCCTATTGGGGAAGGGAGTGGCAGGAAAGAGAAAAAGGAAGACAGAATTAATTTTACACCAGTGAAAGTCAGCAGCTGTCCAAGAATTAGTCGTTCAAGAGGAAATTCACAAACCCAGATCCATCCTCATATTCCCCACCCCAAAACTAGTAATCTTTAGCAGTGGGATTTTGGAATAAAGATGCTAATGATTCATTTGCCGTGACAGTGTGTGGACCAACACAAGTCAGTAAAACTAATCAGGCATTAGTCATATCTGAAAGTAAATGATTCACAGGCCCATAAAGAGACTCCAAGGATCCAAAAGTGATTATTGACTAGCCAAGCTTGGGCAATCTTCACTTTCTCTTGAGGCTTACATTTCAGGCTGTTAATAAAAGCTAGCCCAAGGGTGTGTAAGGGAAGGAGTGAGTAGCCCATCTCCTTGAGTGATTTTGGTGGGATGTAAGAGTTTGGGGGAAAGAGATGAGACATGAAAATGTTTTGAGAAAAGGAGTGGAATTTACCCATTAAATTCATCCAGAGGTCTTAGATTTAGGGTGAAAAGGCATCTTGGGGGCATCTAGTCTAGCTTTCTCATTTTAGGATTGAAGGAGGTATTTTTAAGCACCAGACACTGTGCTTTACAAATATCATCGATAAGTGTGTATTGTCATCCCTGTTTTGCAGCTGAGATAACTGATATAAATAGATATGACTTGCCCAGACCCACAAAGCTAGTCAGCATCTGAAGCTAGATTTAAACTCGATGCCAAGACCAGTGCTCTATCCACTAGGCTACCTGGCTTCCTTGGTCAGAGACATGAAAGTCACCCAGCTGGGAAGCAGCGAACTCAGCTTCAGTCTCTCCAGATAAAGCACCTGCCCTGGATCACCCTGCTTTGGACCACTTCCACACCAGCACCGAGCCACACCTCTCCATCCGGACCACAGCATCATCCTTATCACCACATGTGGAGAACATTTCCTTGTCCTCAAAGTCCACTCACGCCTGGTCGGTTTCTTTTGTCTTTTATCCACTTCGGTCAGTAGCGTGTTCTGGTTCGGTTCTGGTCTGGTTCTGCCCGGTTCCCTAAGCTGTGCAGAATGGGTTGGGATGGCTCACCCTGACTTGGATAGGGAGCTTTCCTACAAGAGGGTGTGACCGAGCTGCATTTCACCACCACTTCACCACCCACCCCCTTCCAGGCCTATGAAACATCACTAAATCAGCATGACTTGACTGGGCCACCACCCTCTCTCTTGTCCCAACTTTTCACTCTCTCCTCAAGCTCACAGGAACTTGTCTTCCTGGGACATCCCAGCTAAAGCCTCCCACCCATGATTAACCTGTTTACTTTCCCTTCTTTTCCCACCCATGTCTCTTGACTTAACATAACTTACTTATCATGTGCTCCATTCCCCAGAACCTTATTCCAGCTTTCAATGACTACTAGAGGGTCTACAACTTTCTCCTTGCTGCCATGTGAATTTATGGAGAGGAATGAGGTAATGTATTTCTCCTAACCACAAGACCATAGTAAGTCTTTTAATTGCTTTGAGCCTCAGCTTTCTCATCTATAAAATAGGAATACTAACATTCGTACTACCCAGCTTACAGGGCTGTAGTAAGGAGAGAGCCTGTCGTGGTAGAAAGCCCACTGGCTCTGGGATCACTAAACCTGTATTCAAATCCTGCCTCTGATACTTGGTGCCTATGTGTCCTTGGGACTCGATTTTCTCATTTGTAAAACGAGAACATCGGATCAGATGGCTTCAAAGGTCCCTCAGCACAAGATTTATTCTCCCAAGTTTAAATCTCAATGACTTATGAAACATAAATCAATATAATCACAAATAGAGAAATATTTTATTAGTACCAAATAATGGTAAAAATCCAAGAAATAGTATCTGGACTGATCTTAGCAGCAGCACAGGCTAATTAAACAATAATTTTGAGAGGAAAGGGAGATATAGCAACTCATTAAGTTATATGCTAAGGCATTTGGGGAGGAAGGGCAGAGGGTTGCAATTTGTGTCAATGGAAGGACTGCTCAGAGGGATGAAATCAGGGATGCATGACATATTGAACTATTATTTCCAGGTGGCATCTTTATATTTGAGACCTTCTCTAGACATAATGCCTTAACCTAAATGAACGATTCTGAGAGTGGGAATTTCAGGGAGGTCTCTTGGGGCTACTAGAAGCAAATTACATCTGATCAGCTCCAGGGACCAACCTTACATCTAAGACTTAAGGCCTAGGAAAGGGCAGCCAGAGAATAGAGATGTGGGGTCCCAGGAAGACAGAATCAGGAGCTCCTAGACAGAGATACCATTTCCTTGAGCTTGTGCAGAAAAGGAAAGGCATCTCTCCATTGTGAGATTGGTCTTCCATATATTGGTGTCTTCCCAATTTGATTATTTCCGATGTAAGTGTCTTGTTTGAATATGGTTGTTTACATGTCATCTCTGCCATTAGCTTATAAATTAATTGACAGTGGCTGTTTTTGCCTTTTATTGTATTCCCCAACTTTTTCCATAGGGTCTGGCACATAGTAGGCATTTAATAAATAATAATAAATACATAAAAATAAATATCATAAATTTTAAAATAATAAAAATAAAAATAAATAATAAATAAATGGATGCTGACTTGTTGACTTGAGAGGGTTGCTCAGCATAAGCCCTTGGCCCCTGTTAATGCCAGGATATCCAGGTCCACTCTGTGTCATACATGTAAAGACAACATGAGAACCATTTAATATGAAATTGAAGAAAGACCTAGTCAGTTCCCTAAGTGCTGTCTACCTCAATTTCCTCATCTGCAAAATGAGATTTGGTTTGGTGGTCTCTACTATTCTGATCAATATTCCTATGATCATAAAACCTCAGTTGCTACTCATCAAGAAGAAATCAGAAAGCCATCATTTCCTTCAACCTGTGGATGTAATAATAAGCCTACTGGTTTCAGTCATGTCTAGTTTGTGTTATATAGGGAATATGGTTTTTTGCTTTAACACTTTCTTATAGTGAAAGAATAAAAGATCCTTGAGATGGTGACAGAATAAATGGTTTTTTGTTCTTTAGGGCAAAAGATATTATTATTCTATAACCTTCTGCATTGGACGTTGGTTTTCCTTGTATGGTCAATGCTACGACAAATTTCTATTCACCTAATGTGAGTTTCCTTCACATACTGTATTGTGATGAACACTAAGAGGGATTGAATTTTTAGGGACAGTCAGGAAACAAGTCAAATATCTACTTTCTGTTTCTGGTCTTCATCTTATTCAGTCTAATTTGTTAAGTGCTTTTGGAAGCTCATATATCTTTAAAAATTCATTTGTCTTATTACACAATTAGCTAGTGACTGATGTTGAGTAACTAATGAGTAATCTAGTTTCCTTTCCTAGCCCTTTCAATTACAACGGAATCTTTCAAATTCAGTTTCATTAATCTCACATCATCTGTTGTTTTCTTCAGAGAGAGAGACAGAGAGAGAGAAGCAGGAAGAGAAAAAAAGGAAGGAAGGAAGAAAGAAGGAAGGGAGGGAGGGAGGGAGGAAGGAAGGAAGAGAGGAAGGAAGGAAAGAAGGGAGAGAGGAAGGAAGGAAAGAAGGAAGGGAGAGAAGAAGGAAGGAAGGAAGGGAGAGAGGAAGGAAGGAAGGAAAGAAGGAAGGATCAGAAAGTTTAAATTCAATAGAACATTAGGTAGGTATTCAGAACTATAGATTTAGAGCTGGAATAATATGAGTGGCCATCAGATCTGGGCCTTTCATTTTTTAAATGAAGAAACTGAGCTCCACAGACATAAATTTTCCCACTGAATGACAGGCTAGGATTCTTCTGACTCCAGCTAATTGGCAAAAGCTCAAATGTAGCTTTGCCATCTGTGATTCCATTCTAGGCTACATCTCCACAGTACTTCCTTTTTATCCCCCTCTACTCCATACACACATTTCCCATTTTTACACCTGGATAAACTGAAGCCCAACTGGGGGCCACAGCGGATCTTCAGAGGACCCAAGTTCAAATCTAACCTTAGACACTTCCTTGCTGAATGACCTTGGGCAAACCATTTAACCCTGTTGTTCACTGTGTGCTAAACGCTTTACAAATATTATCTCCCCACAGCCTAGGTACTATCATTAACTGCTAGGAAGAAAGTTATTATGAATATTCTCAATGTGCAGTTGAAGAAACTGAGGCAGACATTAAGTGTCTTGCCCAAGTTAGCGTTTGAGAATAAAAATAATCAAACTTTTACATACTAACTTTTTGGGGGTCATGGTTCCTTATCCTAAGCATATACAAACCACTTTGTAATCCTAGATGGTTGTTACCATCATTATTATTATTGCTGCCAGGAGCTCAAATAAATACACATCCTTCCACTACTTTCCACAAGAAGCCAGACTTATGAGTGTCAGGGAACATCTGAGAAAATGGTCTAATATTTCAGAAAAGATTTCCAAGGTTTCTTTGGTGAGTAGTGCTTAGGAAGCACAGGCCAAGGCCCCTTTGCTCCTTGTGTGAATGTGAGAAAGACCAGAACTACACTCAGAACCATGAGCTCTGACTCATGTAGAGTAGTTTCAGGGGAATCATGATATAATGTCTTTGACTTGTGCCTCCACCCAGGGTTTTTCCCTGGAAACCTCAGAATTTCCCTCAATGTGGCTTCCACGTGGGACTCCAACCTGGGATCATCTAAATTTGGTTTATATCTAGGAAAAACCCTCGGGGTCTTTGGTTTCCTTATAAACAACAAGGCATTTCATGAAAGAAAGAATAAATGACCAGTATTGAAGAACAGTGAAAGTGCTCCTGTTCCAGCCCTCTTTGTTCTGGTGGGTACCTCCTCCTCCCCCTGCCAGCGATGGGGCAGTTCAACTGCTAGTTGCATCTTCCTGGGGTTATCTCCCTCTCCCACAGTCTGGGAGAATTTGAGTGAAGCCATATCCCTTCTCTCTTTCTCTCTGCACAGGCAACACAACTCCCACTACGGTCTGAAGAACAAAGTTTGGGTTTGCCTTCCACATCAGTGCTGAACCCCACTGCCTCTTCCAGGATTCTCAGGGCCGTTTATTTTTCTTTCCATCTATGGTGTTCTGCCATTCAGTCACTGCTACCTCTGCTTCTTCAGGGCTTCTCTCTCTGGCCTATAAGCAACTTGGTGTTGCTCTGGTCTCTCAAGAGACCACTGAAACTTGAAGACTTTGCCCTACTGTCTACTTTGCACCCCCTGCCTCTTCCACCTCTGTCCTGCTAACACTTTTCAATCCATCAATAAGCACTTATTAAGTATCTCCTGGGTTCTGGAGACACAAAGATAAGAAGTGAAATAATCCCCATCCCAAAGGAGCTTCCGTTCTATAGGAAAAACAAAAGGTATATCCATATTTATGTCCGGGTCTATATGTGCACATGTATATGGGTCTCTATATGGGCACACATATGGACATATGGATGCAATGTAATTGTATATGCAATGTGCATATGGATGTACTTATGTGTATAGATATAGAATATTATGCACATGCATCTGTATACTATGTGTGCACATGGGAGCATATATAATGTATATGAGCTATATGTAAGTATATATGTATATTTATGTTTCTGTACATTTGTATATTTAACCCACAAGTATGTATATGAATATCCTATAGATATACTATATGTGCACATATGTCTATAGGTATATATGTTGTGTGTAAGTGCATAGTATATATGTAAGTACATGTGTGTACTTGTGTGTGTGTGTAAGTACATGTGTGTATAAGGCGGGGATTCTTTACCCATTTCAATTATTCAATCACTTAATCAACAGACATGATTTTGCTTTAAACATGCAAAAAAGATGGTTTAAATCCTCTGATTTCTATCAGAGGCTTGAATCTCTGACTGAATTAAGAAAAAATCACGCACGATTATTGGTTAAAATGATTAACCTATTTATAAAATTGCCTGGTAAGCTCTAAGCCAATCAAAGATTTGAGTTCGGACTTAGCTCTTGAAAGGGAACTGCTGGAAAGTAGAGAGTGGGGGGGCTGGAAAGAGGAGAGAATTTCTCCTTTTTTTCTATTTTCAATGAATGATGTCAGCAGAGAGACTAGCCAACTTTGGTGACTTCTTTTTAGCTTCTAGGATCAAACATAACGTCCTGTTCAGTTTTCATGGCCTTCTGTAGTCTAGCCTCTTCTAGTCTTCCCACAAATACCCTTCCACCCAGGGACGTGCCCTCCTGGTCTTCACACTAAACACACTGTCCGTGCTGAGGAGCTCTCCATCCTCACCTCTGCCTCTTGGTTGGTCTCAGCCACACTCCCAATTTCCCAGTGTCCCTTGCCTGTGAGATTCTGTCCAATTTACCCTGTGATTTGTGGAGTTGTTTTCATGTTGTGAGCACCTTAAGAACAGAACTACTGGGGAAGGGGGGATCTCTGTGTCCCAGAACATAGCATAATAGCCAGCACAGAGTCGGCACTTAATGCATACTTGTTGATTGACTGACTAGGCGAGAGTGCCTACAACCAGGGCTCTAAGAGATACACTGAGAGCAGATCAAACCCACCAGGGACAAGGAGGCTTGGGATCGTGTAAGGGCTCACCCCCAGAGTCCAACAGAGATACTACGCCTAAGAGAACTTCAGGAAGAGTACACAAGGGTCAGGGGAAAGATTTCAAGTAGAGGAGTTAGGAGTTTTCCCTTCAGCCACACGGGCTCTAAATGTGAACCTACTCTCACTAGGAACCTAATATGGGCGAGAGGAGAGTGTACCCTTGCTTTAGGGAAGCGCTTGTTGTTGTTGTTGCCATTGCTTCATCAACTGTTCTTGATATATTACTTTAGTGAATACCCTTTTCTAAAAGTAAATCACCTGGCCTTTGGCCAATAGGGAGTGTGCTGGATGGAGACACAGGAGCAACAACAATAGGACCTCAGAGGCCCTCGATATCACCCCTAGAAACTTGAGTGAGAGTCACCAGTACTGAGAGTCCTATCAGATGAGTCGTGGCTGGTTTAGCTCTTTTGCTGATGTGCTCAATGAGAGACAATACTAGAGGGAATAGGGAGCCATCGAGGCTTACATGTGCCCTCGTGTGATGGGCCTTATAGGAACATGGCTTGCTTCTCTTTTGCTTCTGAATTGAGTTTTTTCCAAGGTTGTGATGTTGAAAAGTCCTGAGGGGTATCCTGGTAGGTATCACAAGTTGTTTTTCCTTTGTTCTTGAAGAGGACCCCATGTGGCATCAGGAAAATAAAGCCTGAATTGCAAAGGGGTTGGATTTATGTGAGGGAGGACCTTGCAAAGTCACCAATCTCACTTTCTCCTCCAAAGCCCCTTGGGTACAGTGGAGCAGGATGATCGAAGATGATCGTGGATGTAGGAGGAGACCATGGCCTTTTTAGGGCCTTTCCCTAAAGGCCCTAAAGTCTTTCCCAGGTCTCAGTTCGACTGAGACAAAGCCCAATCAGTGATTAAGGCTAGGTAAGAGATGAGGCAAAGAATGGTCTCTTCTATCTAATCAAAAAAAAAAACAATCTGGGAGGGGAAGCCCCTCACCCTGAGCCATGGGGCCAAACAATGAATAAGTGAGACTTACACTGGAGCCTATTGTTGGCCAATCAATCGAGCCAGAGTGATTTGGTTTTAAGACATGCTCCTAATCCATAAACCCCAAGTATTTGCATGTAGAGTGGAAGGGAGAGGACGGAGGTAAAGGAAGGAAAGGAGAAGAGAGAAGAGATGAGAGGAAGAAGGGAAAAGGAAAAGAAAAAAAGGAGCTTTGTTGCCCAACTGGAGTGGCCAGTTGCGTCCCCAGTGGGGCAGCTTGTCCTACTCACAGGTTATTGTTTGTCCTGGCAGGGTTTGCAACTAGTCGGGCAATGATGTCCCAAATATCCAGGAATGATCTGTAAGAGCGACCTTGGGAGCTCAGCCCAGTAGAAGCTGACCCGAGAACTAATCTGGCAGTGATGTCACGTTTGTACCTAAGCTTGGTCACAAGGATGCAGTGTGTGAACTGAACTATGTTTGAGCCCCCTCTCCAGAGGGTGAGTAGTGAGAGAGAACGCATCCACAAGGTGTTGGAGGGAAAAGGCTTTTACTGTTGCTCTTGTTACTTCTTCAAAGTAAACACTGCAGTGTAAAAGCTAATTGGTGTTCATTGGTTGAATGAAACTGAGGGTAGGCACTGAATTTAACAGTGGGGGGAACACACCTGCGAGGGTTCAAATCCTGTGATATTAGAGAAGAGAAAGCCCCGGACTCCTCAGAGTATCCCTTGAACTCTGAGGGGAAGGTATAAACAAAGTGGATAATGGTTCAGGACATACTCACTTCCCTCCTTCCTTCCCCTCCTTCCTTCCTTCATTCCTTTGTTCCTTCCTTCCTTCCTTCCTTCCTTCCTTCCTTCCTTCCTTTCCTCTTTTTTTCTTTGTTGTTTTCTTTATTTTTCTTCTCTTTCTTTCTCTTTCCTTCTTTCTTCTTTCATTGCTTCCTTTCCTCCTTCCTTCCTTTCCTCCTTCCTTTCCTCCTTTCTTCCTTCCTTTCTTCCTTTCCTCTTTTCTTTCTTTGTTGTTTTCTTTATTTTTCTTCTCTTTTTCTTTCCTTCTTTCTTCTTTCATTCCTTCCTTCCTTTCCTCCTTCCTTCCTATCCTCCTTCCTTCCTTCCTTTCCTTTTTTCTTTCTTGGTTGTTTTCTTTATTTTTCTTCTCTTTCTTTCTCTTTCCTTCTTTCTTCTTTCATTCCTTCCTTTCCTCCTTCCTTCCTCCCTTTTTCCTTCTTTTCCTTCCTTCATTCATACTTTTTTCCTTTCTTCCTTCCTCCCTTCTTCCTCCCTCCCTCCTTCTTCCCTCTTCCCTCTCTCATTTCCTCTCTCTCTTTCTCCCTCCCTCCTCTTTTTCTTTCTTTCTTTCTTTCTTTCTTTCTTTCTTTCTTTCTTTCTTTCTTTCTTTCTTTCTTTCTTTCTTTCTTTCATGATAACTCCCCTCTGTCTCCCAAATCAAGAAGAAAAAGAACTCATGCCTTTGTAAGTCAAAGTATAGTCAAATAAGATAAACCCACACATTAACCATGTTTCCTTCCACATCTTGAGGCCATCACCTCTTATTGAAAGTTGGGTGGCCTGCTATATCATCGCACTTTGAAACTGATGTTAGTCACTGAATTGAATAGAGTTCTCCAATCTTTCAAAGTTGTTTATTTTTCAATATGGTTATTGTACAAATTATTCCCTTGGTTCTGCTCACTTCACCTTTCTTTCCAGGTTTCAGAGAAACTGTTCCTTTTTCACTGAATTCCATTTTATTCAAAGTCCGTCATTTTTCAACCATTCCCAATTGATGGGCATAATTTTAGTTTCCAATTCTTTACTCAGACAAAAAGAGCTACTATAAATATTTTTGTCCATATAAATCTTTTCCTTTTTTCCTTAATCTTTTCAAACTATAGGGCTATAGTATATCACTGGGATAAAGGTTATGAGTTATTTTTGGAGTATGTTTCCAAACTTCTCGTTCAAGAGGCACTTTTTCATAAATCTCCACCCCTTTAAAATGTAATTTAATATTGTCTTAGATCAGTTCTAGAAATGTGACTTTAAGATTATTAGTTATTTATGGACAGATCTTTTCCATTACTTTAAAAAGGTCTGTGCCTTCATCAAGATAGGTAGTGCCCTGACCTAAGTCAGCCCAAATTTCTCCTCATGGAATAGTGGATTGCGATCCACAAAAGAATGGGTCTCCTGCTAGCCAACTTCTGCTGATTAATTAGCTTTTCTGAACCAAGGTAGACTGATCCTCTCACAATAGACAGAGTCCATTATCAGTATGCAAAGCCCTTCCAAAATGGCAGGATTTGGAGCTCTTGCAGATGGCTGGCACAAGCCAGGCTCATTTTCATGACATGATCACACACTGGAGAAGGCCTTGAACAGGAGAATCTGACATCATTGGCATGTCAAAAATTGTGTCAAAAATTGTGCCATTTTTTCCTATTCATTTTGATGAAAAAGGCTTTGCATGGAGGAAGGGAGGGAGTTGAGTGGGACCAGATTATTTGTGTATTTTCATCCGTTCTATCCTTTCATCTCTCTCACCATGGGGTATGCTCCCCGGACAAGTTTGAGAATCAAGGTCCCAGGGCAGACTCCAGGGGAGTGGTGACATACAGAGCTGCAGGATATAGCCCGTTAGCCAGGCTAGAAACATTATCTGTGTTGCCCTAATCTCTTCCGGGCTACAAGCTCCTGGTTCCCTTCTATCATTTTCTTCCTTGTCTTTTTCCTTTTTAGTTGTTACAGTTTATTGTCTCCACTGAGATAAATCATAGTTTAAGTAAGAACCATTATTTCCAAAAATGGGACAGTCAGATGAGCTGATTCTTACTTTCTCAAGGCCAGGGAAACACATGCATCTATATAAGTATCCACCTCTGTGCATACAAATGACACCAGATGCATACACATGGGATGAAAAAGTTTGAGACTCTATCAACAAATATATATATTTGTGGTTCTGCACACCGACCCAGAGAAAACTGCAGAAGCAGGATGCCTGCCCTCAGGACGTTTGCAATCTGATCACCTGGGCTAGAATCTTTATTAAGATTACAAATTTGGCACTGGAAGGGAGCTTTGTAGCCATCTAATCCATTCCCTTCATTTTATACTTGAGGAATCTGAGCCCACGATTTGCCCAAAGTTACAGAGATAGTGAGTGAATAATAAAGTCAGAAGTGGAAAAGATTTGGGAAAGAGATAATCAGCTCCATTCTGAACATGTTGAGTTTGAGATGTCAGTGGGATTTTCAGATGGAGATGTTCTATAGGTTGTAAGAGAGATGGGAAGGGGGAGAAAGAAGAGGAGGAGGAGGAAGAGAAGAAGGGGGAAGAGGAGAAGGAGAAGAATAAGAAGAGGAGCAGAAGTAACAGGAAGAAGAGAAGGAGGAATAGAGGAGGAAGAGGAGAAGGAGGAGGAGGATGAGGGGAGGAGAAAAAGGAGATGATGATGCTGGTGGAAGAGGAGGAGGAGGAGATGGAAGAGGAAAGGGAGAAAGGGAGGAGAAGGAGGAAGAAAAAGAGGAGGAAAGAGAAGAAAAGGAAGAAGAGTAGAATGGAAAGAAAGGAAGAGAAAGGAGAGGAGAAAAAAGGAGAAGAGAGAAAGGAGAGGAAAGAAAAGGAGAGGAAGACAAAGATGCAAAAATTTACCTGAGTTGATTACTACTGAGTAAGTGAAAAAGCTGCTAACATACTTTAAAAGCAATATAAAGAAATTTGGTAAGGCAAGGATGTGATGTTTTGGGGGCCCAAGTCATAGAGAATCCTTTGCTGATTTGATATAAAAATCACTTTTTCTTCAAAGCCAGATTATTCAGGGCAGATAATTGTATTGGATTCCTCACGGTACACTCCCCTTTCCACTGAGTTCCAGAAATCATTGACACATAACTTTCCATTGGCATGACAGTCTTATTGGATAATAATTACCTTAGCTCTGGTTGCCACCTTATTCAAATATTATATTGACTGTGCTCCATTTTCACTTATCAAGGAAAAATTATTATCCAGTGGGTCAAACTTCCAAAGGCCCAGTTAGATCTGTGGCTCCCAAATCCATTTCCATAGGATTGATTAGATGCGGTTGTGCTGGCCATCTGATTTTATGGCATGGTAACCGGGGCATCAGTCAGACCCATTTTCTCAATGTGAAATGTCCAGGGACAAGAAGGGCACCCATGAGGCGCTGTAAAATGAGACTGGCCCTTGTCTGAGAAAATCCAGTCCTTATTTGCTCTCTTTCCTTTGGGATTGTATATCTGTATTGTGAATAGCAGGGTAACTAAGCAGAAAGCCACAGCAGGGTGTGGGACTTAATTGTTTATTGGTACACCCTCCCTGGCACCAAGAATGTGCCACCAACAAGCAAACAGGTGTTTCAGTAGTTTTCTCTGAAATGAACATGGGTGACCTTGAGTCTCATGGGGCCTCGATTTCCTTGTCTTTTTTTCTAAAAAGATCCAGGTTGGATCAGAGGACTTTGATGTTCCCTCCTAACTCCAGCCTGATCTCTAAGATCCATCACCATTTTTTCAAACAAAGTGACCGGCTAATAAGACTTATACTAGCAACAATGTCATCTTTTATTTCAAAAGAATATGGTCCAAGTAATAATAATAACAGCTGATTTAAAATCTTTGTTTTTTTATTGCTCAGGGCATGTGTTTTATAATACATATATATGTATGTATATGTAGACATATTTGGTTATAGAGAAATACATCTTTTTCCTTCTCTCTTTCTCTCTCTCTTTTTTCTGCTCCTCTCTCTGTCTCAATCTCTGTCTGTCTGTCTATGTCTATCTCCCTTCCTCCTTCCCCTCCTCTCTCTCCCTTTTTCTCTCTCTGCCTCCTTCCCTCCCTCTCTTTCTCTCTCTCTTTTCCTTCTTTCTTCTTTTTCTCTCTCTACCTCTCTGCCTGCCTCTGTTTCTCTCTCTCTCTCTCTCTCTCTCTCTCTCTCTCTCTCTCTCTCTCTCTCTCTCTCTCTCTCTCTTTCTTTCTCTCTCTCTCTGTCTCTCTGTTTCTGTTTTCTATATCTGTCTCCCCATACACACCCTTTCTCTCTCCCCAATCCTTCCTGTTTCCCACATCTGGATTCTTTTTTTTAAACTTCCATATGAGAAATTTGATAGATAGAAAAGAGCAAATGAATTTAACAATTCTGCTTTCTATGACCAACCCTAGGATGATGGTGGAGATAATCAAGGTTTATTTTTGAGGTAACCAGTTTGTGATGTTTAAACATCATCAACAACTTGGGCTGTTTGAAAGACTAATGAATGAAAGGCTAAAAATGGTACTAACGCAATGGAACTGTATTTCCTCTATTTTATAAAGGAATCAGCACATATGGGTTCACAGATTACCTTTGATTACATGTAACTAAGAGGCAGCGCCATATCGTAGAAGTGCTGTTGTAGAATCAGGAG
Source organism: Sarcophilus harrisii (assembly GCF_902635505.1). Classification (NCBI taxonomy): domain Eukaryota; kingdom Metazoa; phylum Chordata; class Mammalia; order Dasyuromorphia; family Dasyuridae; genus Sarcophilus; species Sarcophilus harrisii. The sequence continues at coordinate 263,933,210 of NC_045430.1, read as the reverse complement.
GGACATGACTCAAATTCCACCTGTATCCCTCCCTAGGTGTGTCACTGTAGATTATTTAATCTCTCTGAGACTTTACTTCCTGATCTGTAAAATAACTAGGAAGTCTACCTCACAGATTATTGGGGAAATCAAATGAGGTAGCATGTAAAGGGCTTTGTACACCTTAAAATACTAGTTGGTACAGGGAAGAGAATGCTAGGCCTTGAGTCAGAAAAAATCCAAGCCCAAATACTTCTGATCTATGACCCTGGACCTATCCTAACCTCTGTCTGCTTCAGTTTTCTCAACCATAAAATAGGGATTATAATAACAGCACTTACCTCCCCATGTCATTGTGAGGATCAAATGAGAAAATATTTGTAAAGGGCTTAACACAATACCTGGTTCACAGTAAGTGCTATATAAATGCTTATTCCCTTCATTACATGTTAGCTATCATGAAAATGGAATGAACTCATGAAAATGAGTTCCCATTATAGGTACATATAGAAAATGCACAGTAATTCTAAACTCTGTGCATCCAATTAAGTTTTAGACTATATATAAATGGAAAATAGGATTCAAGATTTAGATCTGGGAGGAATCTTTGAAGCCATCTGGTTCAATCCCTTTCATTTTAAATTTGAATAAACTGAGGTGTAGAAAAGCTAAGTTACCTAAGCAGTAACAGAACCAAGTAGTATCCAGAACCTGGGTTCTCTGCCTCTGAATCTGGTCTTCTTTCCATTTTCCACTCTTTTCCCCCACTGCCATGATGTTCTAGCTTCCATTCAAACCATCTAACAAGCTGGGGCTGTTTTTGCTTGTTTTATTTGTAATTTTTAAAGGACATGTGGTCTTATGTCTTTTCTCTGTCCAATGTGGGGTGTGGATTCCTCTTCCCTCACCCCAATCCTCCTGCTAACTGAATCATCCTTTGGAAATTGATCCAGTTCTAACCATCTTGAATCACACAATCAATCAGTCAACTTTATTGGAATCCAAGGCTCTGTCACCTACGTTAGCTCAACTGTTGTTCAGTCTGGTGTTTTTAATCATATAGACTCAGCTTCCAAGACTGGTAACAGAGCCATATGTTCTGAACTTCATGATCATGATCCATTTAAATATCAATGAGATTAGATAAGGAACACAGTTGGCCAACTTGTCCATTCTTCTGGCAGCTTAGCTTTAAGAAGGTAGTCCAGGAATAATAGGGAGGACTATAAGACAAGTAAGAAATGTTTGTTTATAGATTAATTCAAACAAAGTTTGAATGTGGTAGAGGAGATTCCTGATCTGGTGCCAGTGGACCACGTGGTCTCTGAGCTACCCTCCAACTACCGAGATTCTATGGTTTAGAGATGTATGGGATTTAAAGATTTTTTTAAGCCCAATTCCTTCAGTATTGTTTCTGATATTACCAGAATCCTTTTGTGGTGAAGGTCTTAATATGAAATCTTCAAACTTGATATTATTAAAATATATTTTGTAAATAAAATGTATGATTCATACATATTGAGAAGGGGTCAACTTAATCACAGACAAATAATACTGAGACCAAGATAGACTAAAAGATAGTCTAAAGATAGACTAAAAATACCAAACAGATGATAGAAATAGGACATTTAGTCAATGTAGTGACAAATTCAAAAAAAATATTTTATTTGAATGGCTGGTTAAATCTATTGGAATGCATTCTATGCCATCTCCTCATTGATCCAATGATTCCCTAAAGGATTTTTCTCTTCTCACTTACTACCTCATCCTATCATAACTATCACCTTCTTCTTTATTTTTTTTCTTTAGTTTATATTTTATTTTTTCCAAATACATGCAAATATAGTTTTTGGCATTCACCTTGGCTTTGAGTTCCAGGTTTTTTCACTCTCTCTTTCTCCTCCCTCCTTCCCCCTCCCCAGGACAGCAAATGATCTAATATAGGTTAAACATGACTTCTGAATGATGCAATAATACCTCTTTTATTGAGCGTCAATATTATGGGTTCAAATTCTGCCTCAGACATTTATAGTTGTGTGACCATTTGATAGAAAGTAAAGTCTTGGGAAATAGGAAAAAATATTTTGAAAATTATATTTTAATATGATTGGTTTTCTTTGTAACATACAATGAAAAGAGCCCTGGCTCTAGAATTTGAAGACCTTGATTCAAATTCTACCCCTGATGTTTTCTTAAAAATGAGGATTTTTAATTAGATGGTCTTGGAGCCATCTTGATCTATGATTCTTGGCTTCCTTTGTCCTCTTTCTTTCTCAGTTATTATCAATAATAATCATAATAATAGCTAGCTTTAAATCTTTGTTTTCTTACTGCTGAGATCAGGAAGGGAGGAAATTATATTCAGTGCAAGAATGATAGCCTAGAAAAGAACTGAAGGATGGTAAGTAGCGGAGGTCATGGTGAAGGTGAAGGTTGGGGTCATAGGGTAGAGCAGAAAATGGGATAATGGTTATGATGAAGATGTGAAGGGGGAGAGAAGGAGGGAAGGAGGAAGGGAGGAAGGGAAGAAGGAAGAAAGAAGGAAGGAAAGAGGGAAGAAAAGGGAGGGAAAGAGGAAGAGAGGAAAAGAGGAAAAAAGAAAGAGAGAAAGAAAGAAAAAAGAAAGAAGGAAAGGAAAGGAAGTGAGGGAAGGAAGAAGTATAGGGAAGAAAGAAAGAAGAAAAAAAGAAAGTGGGTCAGTAAAGAATCTCTTATTTTTTTTTTTTTTTCAAAAACTATACAGAAAGTAACATAGGAAAACCCCCAAAGACAAATAGAACAGCTTTGATGACCTATGTTAGCTCAACTCCACATCAAAAGTTGAAAGAAAAGTCAGCCTTTTGTAACAGTCACTTTCATGTACTGTCCTCTTCTTTTGTCCTGCTATGTATATGGAAATGTTTATTTTATTTGGTGCTTGTTAAATTCAGAATAAAAGCAATACCAATTTTGAAGTTCCTTGTTCTCAAAGCAGTGGCTGGGGAGGAGAGAAATGCTATTCAGACACGGAACTCCAAGGAGAAGTTTTCAAAAAGGGAACAAAACATCCCAGGAGTTGATGGATGATGTCTACAAGTACTACAGGCTCACAAGTATTGATGTGAAATTAAATAAAAAGCTCTATTTAGCTTCCTTATTGGGTGTGAACTAAATGTTTTCTAGACCCAGGATAACTTCAAATGTTGGTAATGAGAGTGAGGAATAGAGAGAAAGGGTAATTAATGAACAAGCAATTATTAAGTACTTTGTCTATACCAGGAGTAGAGGGAAGGAAGGAAGGAAGGAAAGAAGGAAGGAAGGAAGGTGGAGAGTGGGAAAGGATGGAGGGAAGAAGGAAGGGAGGGAAAGAGGAAGGATGGGAAGGGGAAGAAGGAAAGAAGGAAGGGAGGGAAGGAGGAAACAAGTTTTTATTAAGGACCTACTGTGTGCCAAAAGGAATTCTTAGAATTGGAGATATTTAGAACAGCAATATTTTCCTTTCTCTCAAGAAACTCATACTCTAATTGAGATGATGTTTCATAAAGATTCAGAAATGAGTTGGACAGAATCCAGTGTTTGGGCACCATGACAAAAGGTCTTAGGATCATGCTATATTTGAGAAGGAAACGAGAAGGAAAACAAGAGGTAATTTTTGAGGAAATAAATCCCGGTTTTAAAGGCAGTAAAAAAGAACAGTAAGGCACTTTTGGCTGTGTATTTCCTTATAGGGAAATTTAGAAGGAGAAAAATAGGACAACAAACCAAACATCTCTGATTTAGTTTCTCAGACAGTCATTAAATAGTCCTGAATTTCTGGAGAAGTCTTTTCGAAAACTCCTGTCAACATTTCCTCAAAGAAACTCTTCTGAATTCTTATTTTCCTTCACCTACTTTTTGGTTGTAGTAAGTAAAACACAATACACTGTGCTCCTCCTTGCATTTATTGAAGATATTTAACAAATATATATTCATCAACTAATTCAAGCAAAATCTGGATGGGGGAGAGGAGATCCCACACCTTTGCCCATTGGACCAGATAGTCTCTGCGGTATCTTCCAACTTGAGTTTCTATGATTCTGAGATGGACAGGAATTTAAGAGATTATTCAATCTGATCCCTTCATGGAACTTGGCCCAATATTGGCTCTGACATCACCAGGATTTCTTTGGAGCCCAGTTTCTTAAAATGAGTTTTTTTTATGTTTCTTTAAAATTTTTTTTAAATATTTAAATATATTTAAAATATTTTTATAATTTAATTTTAATATAATGGGTTTTTTTTTTGTAATCAATTTTTTTTTGTTTTTTCTAGGGGTCTTTTTTTCGCCTAAAAATAAAAAATTGTCCGGCTTTTAATTTGTTTCTCGGTGGTCCTTTCCTTTTTCCTATTTCCTCCTCCTCTTTCTCCCCTTTTCTTTTTTCTTTTTTTTCCTCCCCTCTTCCTCTCTTTTCCTCCTCCCTCTTCTCTTCCTCTCTCTCTCTCTCTCCCTTCCCCTCCTTCCTTCTCTTCCTTTTTTCTCTCTCCTTTCCCCTGTCCTTCCCTGCCTGTTCTGTCTCCTGCTCTGTTTGTTGTCTCCATTTCCCTTTTTTCCTTTGTCCTGTGTCTGTCCTATTTCTGCCTTCTCTTGCTGTCTCCTTTCTTTGTCTCTTCTTCCTCCCTCCCTCCTCCTCCTCCCTTCTTTTTCCTGTTTCTCTCTTCCTCTCTCTCTTCTCTCCTCCTCTTCTCTCCCCCTTTCCCTTCCTCCTGTCTCTTCTCCTCTCCTTTCTTTTTCCTCTCCTTTCCTTCTCTTTTTCCTTCTCTTCCTTTCCCCTCTTTTCTGTCCTTCTCTTTTTCCTTCTCTCCTTTCCTTTTCTCCTTCCTCCTCCCTCCTCCCCTCCTCCCTTCCTTTTCTTTTCTCTCTTCCTCTCTTCTCTCTTTCCCCCTCTCTCTCTCTCTTCCTCTCTCTTCTCTCTTCTCTCTCTCTCTCTCTCTCTCTCTCTCTCTCTCTCTCTCTCTCTCTCTCTCCCTTCTCTTTCCTCTCTCTCTCTCTCTCTCTCTTCTTTCTTTCCTCTCTCTCTCTCTCTCTCTCTTCTCTCTTCTCTCTTTCCTCTCTCTCTCTCTCTCTCTTTCTCTCTCTCTCTCTGTCTGCCTGTCACTTTCCCTGCCTGTCTCTGTCTCTCATGCACTTTCTGTTTGTCTCTGTCTCCATTTCTGTCTTTTTCTCTCTTTCTCTGTCTGTCTATCATTTTCTGTCTCTGTCTCTGTATGTCTCTCAGTTTCTCTCTTTTCTCTGTATGTCTCTAGCTGTCTCTGCCTCGCTATCTCTGCCTCTCTCGTTCTGTCTCTGTTTCTTTATCTCTCTGCTATTCTCTCTCTCTCTCTCTCTCTCTCTCTCTCTCAATCCATCTCTTCCCCAGGGGTTTTTTTTTTTTTTTACCCAAGCTATCCTCTCGTCTACACCGACGATCAGTGGGAACTTTTCAATGACGACCAGTTACAATGTTTCCCGGGGAGCGTCCTTTTCGGCATCACTGCCATTCCGAAGCAGCATCCTTCATCAAAGGATGTGTTGCTCCAGCATTTCAGGCCGGCCAACAAGCAGCAGGAAGGGCGGTGACTCAAACCCAGAACCCGGAAACACAAACACCCACGAGTGACTCAGAGCCAGCTCACTCAGGGATGCAGAGCCTTTCCTTTTCTCCCAAGCCTGGGCCAGCACCGCCCCTACCAACCCCCAGGCTCAGCCTTCCTGCTCCGTGGCACTGCACACCAGGCTGGAACTCCCTGTGGACTCAGGGATGTGTCAGTGACCCAAAGAAAGGGTTCACTGGGTCAGAGGATTAAAGTGATAAATGGCTCATTTCTTTCTTTCTTTCTTTTTTAACTCTTTTAGATGAATATTTAAAAATCTCTGACTTGTTGAGTATGAGTCAATCTGATTGAGGTTTGAGATTTTGTCTCATCTCTCTCAGTGCTTTAATTGAAATGTTAATGATCCAGCCAGCTTGCCCAGAGGAGATGTGCTCTGGAAGTGGTGAAAGGAACTCGAGTTTGGGGTTCTCTCCTCTGCTCCCCTTAGCTGTGGGTCCCGGATTAGGGACTTGACCACTTTTCTCTTCTGATATTAAAAGTGCTATTTAAAATCAAGCTCAAAGGGCTTTATAAAACCCCAGTCCTTAGGTGCCCCCATTTATATTTATGTAAAACCTGGGTGGGGAATCCTTTGTGGGAAAGCCCTTTGAAACCCTGACATTAAAGACCACATGTAAAGAGGAATTATCCTCATTTATTTTTAAATGACATTACTGCATGTGTAGACAAATGCAATTGGAAGCTGCTTGAATTTTTTGCCATCCTGTTTTACCCCTTGACCATGTTTGCCTTGGGCTAAGATCTGAGGATCTCTTTTCACTTTTGTTTCTCACACAGCTAGATTCCTGCAAGAGGCAAAGTGGGCAGGTGGGGGGGTCATGGCTGGCCAAGCCTGTGGACTACTAGGGCTCTGGAAAATCAAGGAGGCCTCTGGGTATCTTTATGGGAGACATCCAGCCTTCTCTTCTGGAGAAAGCTCCAGCCAGCAGGAGGAAAAGGGCCACCCACAGTCATGCTTTTATCAGACATTTACACACATGATATTTGGAACCTGAAGACCCGGATTCAGATCCCAACTCTGCCATTTAGTACCTGTGTGACTAGTCACTTCAGCTCTCTCACTTTGCTCATTTATAAAAATGATAGAGTTGGACTAGGTGGCCTCTGAGGTCTCTCCCAGCTCTTAATCTAGGAACCTGTGTTCTGGATAATGTGTGAAGTATATAGAGACAAAAGACAAACATTTCGGCCATCAAAGAGTTTACATTTTTCACTGATGGACCCATAAAGTTTCATAAACTCTTAATCTTCATCTGACTCAGATTGTTGTTAGAGAAAGCTGGCTCCTTCCTCTTTTTCAGAGAATACCTTTGGAAGCCAGAGCCCATACTGTGTTTGGCTTTCCACTGTGCCTAGTAAAGTGCCGAGTACCAAGGAGTTACTCAGTGTTCCCATTGGTTGATGACTGAAGGGAGTAGAAGGAAAAAAGACTGATAAACTATAGGCTTCCTCCTGGTTTTGATAATAGGTATATATGGGGAAGAAGTGAGTTCTCTTAAAAGTATTTTCCCAAGCCAAAAGAGAGCCTCAATTGTGTGTGTAGGGGAGTGATTTAGGAATGCAATATAGTATGACCCAAGGGCAGCTAGGTGATGTCACAGTGTCAGAGAACACCAGGTCTGCAATCAAAAAGGCTTCTCTTCCTGAGTTTAAATCAAGCCTCAGTCACTTACCAGCTATGGTTTAACTCTGTTTGCCTCAGTTTCCTCATCAGTAAAATGAGATAGAGAAGGAAAGGCAAACCACTGTAGTATCTCTGCCAAGAAAACCCCAAATGGGGACAGGAAGAGTCAGACTCAACTGAAAACTGCCAGCACTGAATAGTCATTGGCTCTGACACAACTCTGACACAGTTTTTGTGACCCTGGGACTTTCTTTTCTCATCTGTAAAAGTGAGATTAATGTTAGCCCCACCTCCGGTACTTATTAACACACTACTTGTGTTCATGGACATGTTACTCAAAGATTCTCTAGGTGTCAGGTTGTTTATCTGAAATAATATCATGTACACCCTCCATCACTGGATTATTGTGAGGTTCAATTTTCTCTTCTGCATGTAAAGCATTTAATAAACTTTAAAGTGCTTCATAAAGACCAATTGTGGTTTTTATTATTATTATCTCATGGGGGGAAGGTTCTCTAAGTGATGGCTTGGAGTCAAAGGTGCTTATTTCAAAGCCCTTTTCAGTTATTAACTACTTGTATGGTCTTGAAACTTCTTTTTAAAATAAATTACATTTATTTTATATTATTTATTTATTAAAAATTTTTAAATTAGCTAAATTTAAATTTATTTAATATTTATAACTTTAGAGTTAGAAGGGATGTTAAAAAGCATCTATTCACAACTCTTCCTGAAAAAAAGGATAACTTCCTAACAAAAAGATCACCAGGCTTTTGCCTAAAGATCTCAAGTGAGAAGAATTGGACATAACCTCCCACAGGCAGCCCATTCCATTATTTGGCATAATGTGCCTTGCTTTTAGGGAAGGTTATCTCAGGCTCTGGATCCATGATACCTTTGATTTTGCATTTCTAGTCTTCAATTTTCTCATCTGCAAAATGGGAATGTGGAGTTCCTAAAAGTTCTTCTTATGCTTAAATTCTACCAGCTTTGTTTTGTTCCTGCTGGGTTAAAATTTACCCAAAGAGGGTCAGGAAGATTGATAGGTGCTTCCTTGATGCTTTGGAGTCAGGACTGATGGATGGGGCCAATGGCATCCTCTTTTTGTTCATTAATTTTGGTTTTGATTTTCCTAGCTAGTGAAAGGTAAAAGGGCTTCCCTGAGGCTTATGGGAAATTTCATTGCAGCTATGGGATTGTTTTCAGTATAGTCTGACACTTTGTGACTCTTTCTTGGGTTTGCTTGCTTTTGTGTTTTATGTTTTTGTTTATTTGTTTTTTGGCAAAGATACTGCAGGGCTTTGACATTTCCTTCTTCAGCTCATTTTACAGAAGAGAAAACTGAGGCAAACAGGATTAAGTGACTTGCCCAGGATCCCACAGCTAGTGATTGAGATCAGATTTAAACTCCTAAAGATATGTCTTCCTGACTCCAGGCTGGAGATCTATGCACTATGGCACCACTTAGCAGCCCCACGCTGATTATAGCTCTCCCTCAAAACCTTCTATCTTCCTGGCTCCTCTGTTTCAGTGGAAGGAATCCATACCCCATTTTCTCAAACAGCCAAGCCCATTGAGGAGAGAGAGATCTTCAGTGACCAAAGGCAACAGAGAGAGAGAGAGAGAGAGAGAGAGAGAGAGAGAGAGAGAGAGAGAGTGACTGATCCATCAGCTGTGTCACATTCAGAAGGGAACCTGATGGGGACAAATGTCATCTAGGAACCGTTTTAAATTTGACCCCATTTCCCCAGGGATTGAGGTGGTGTAGGAGGAAGTATCCCCTAAGTATTGGGAGAAAATGTCTGTGCTTCGGTTCTTGATCTATCTTTTAAAAAGTAGCCCTTTGTAAAAACTCATTGATGTTAACTGATTAAATGGTACTCAGTGCTAATCACTGGTGACTAATAAGGGGAAAATCAGAAGGGAAGACTCCATCTAATAGTATCAGAGAAGACATCCCTCTTACTCTGCAGGGATACTCTGAGGATCCTGGGAGGGAAAGGTAGACTTGTTCTCCAGCCCTGATTCATCAAGATAAGGTATATTGAGATGTGGGAGCCCAGAGTTTAGGAGAAATACTTGGAGGTCCCAGATTTACTTGTCTGTGTTCCCTGCCCCCACCAGGGAGGGCTGTGTATGTAACAGGCTATCAGTGCTTGGTGGATTGAACTGAGGTTGCAAAGAAGTTCCTGCCAGGAAGCATATTTTTCCAAATGTGTCCCTACTGTTTATATATGAAGTTCTACACAGAAGGTAAAGATTTTTCTGTGTGCAGAATTTAGCCCTGTGGGCAAACTAAAATCACTTAGACCTGAGAATCTGCCCACCCTCACTGCCTGTCTATCTCTTTGAGTCTCCGTCACTCTCTCTCTGTTATTCTCTCAATTTCTCTGTATATGTGTATGTGTGTGAGTATGTATCTCTCCATCTCTCTGTGTATCTCTCTCTGTCTCTTCCTCTCATTCTGTTTCTGCCTCTGTTTCTTGTAATCCCTCTGTCTTTGTCTCTCCCTCCCTTCATCCTTCCCCCGCCTCTGTCTCTTTCTCCATCTGTCTCTGTCTCTGTTTTTCACCCTCTCGCTCTCTCTTCTCTTTCCCTCCCTCTTCTCTTTTCCTCCCTCCTTCCCTGTCTCTCTCTCCATCTGTCTGTTTCTGCCTCTGCCTCTCTTCTCTTTCCCTCTTTCTCCCTCCTTCTTTCCCTTCTCTGTCCCTCTGTCTCTCTCTCCATCTGTTTCTATCTCTCTCTCTTCTCTTTCCCTCTTTCTCCCTCCCTCTTTCCCTTCTCTGTCCCTCTGTCTCTCTCTCTCCATCTGTCTCT